>NW_024879684.1:0-99931 GCF_900700415.2 Clupea harengus | reverse complement strand
AAGTGTTACGACATGCACACGTTTGAATCGAAGTTTTGTATCAGCAAGGTTCAGTTCCATGAATCAAATGGTGCTGTAAGTTTTTACAATAGTCTACTAATATTAGGTGCTAAATGTAGTGCAGTCTTAGACGATGCTCGGATGTTACTGAGAATTTTATTTTATTGATGAATATCATAGAAAATACAGTGAAAATGTGGTTGCCACATGGGGCAACCAACGGTAATGAAATGGTTGCCTCTTGTCTCAATTTAGTTGCTGAGGGCAACTGGGCAACCGTTAATGTCGAGCCCTGTAGATGAACATTGTCTTCCCCTGTTCTAGACAGGCTAATGTAACCTGGATTTGTCAAGATCTTCATATAGAGTGTGAGAGTGACAGTCATCATTTTGTTTACCGATCAGGGATTGCAAGTGTTCTCACAACAACCATGAAGTCAGCTTAAGTACATACATTGATTACCTAAGGATTTGATAGCCACAATCAGGTGAATAAAATAAATAAAAAGTTTTAGGCGTTAAAGCTGTAATGTTAAGTTTCATAAGAAACTATGGAGTGTGAGTTAAGAGTTGTCTGTAACCATGGCTACTATCCATAGTCCCTGGTGTTGCCTGAGGCAAGTGACACGATGTAGTCCATTATTTTTCTGCCTTAGCATATCGGTAGCAACACATTTATTTTTACGAGACAAGACAACAGTTTGTTACAAAAGACCGACTGATAACTACATTTTAACTCACCAAACTGATTGCCTAGGTTTTCTACTGCAATTGTTTCGCTCGCACCTTATATTTGCCGATATTGCAAAAACCAATTCATTTTTCCGTAGGGATTTTTTTCTTTTGGATCAGGAAGTGTTAAAATGCTAACACTAGAAACTACAAACTTGCGTCCGAGTCCCATACTCTATATGGACTACATATACCTACAATTTTACTTTTTGTTTATTTTGTTTTTGTTGTATTTATTGTTTCATTTCCTGTACCTATTTTGTAAAGCACATTAGGGCTATAGACAGAAAGGTTTAATATCAATACAATAATAATAATTAGTAGTAGTATTAGTATTATTATTAGTAGTAGTAGTAGTAGTAGTAGTGGTGGTAGTAGTATTACATCCATCATGATCTAGCTAAGCCTTTCTACCAATGTGAAGGCATGAAGTGATTGCTGTATCAGACACATAGGTCTTGAAGCGTTGCAGAGGGGCGAATCCTGTTCTCGTCTGCTAGTTGTTTGATGGTTATGTTCATAGCATCTTCACTATTTCCATGAAGTTAGCTTCAACCAGATTCTGTGGATGCTGCACACATTTGTGCGTTGGTTTCATAGTAGTTTTCCTGAAATGTTCTGTATGTTTATATTGTAGGGTTGGGACATTACTGTGAAACTATATTACCATTGACCAAGTGTGATTTTTTGTGAAATAAGTTCCTTAATCTAGAACTGTTCTCCTCTCATCACATTGGATAACTTAACCTGCCTGCCTGTTTTATAGAATACTATTAGAATGACATGCGATAACAGACTGACTGCAAGTAGTCACTGCAACTGCCTCTATTCTAATCCCCATGCAATACATTCACCAACCTCCTCATTGAAGAGCTTGCTGGTCTCCTTCTTGATGGGATCCAGGTATTGCACCTGGCCAGCAGAAAACCCCACGATGAGGGCCACGCTGTCTGTTGTGGCAGAGTATTGGTTGAAGTCATGACAGGTAGGTTGTGTACCCTTGTAGATGCGTTTGTCAATGGGCTTGCTGAGATCAACAGCCTATGATGAAGAAACAGAGCAGGATGCAAAAGAGTGATGAAGAGAGAAAGAAAGATGTTACAGAGACAATGTTCCAGAAAAGAAAGAAAAAAACACACACCACAGCTAGGTTGACAATTTGATACAGCTCGTGGTTGAAGCGAGTAGGGGAGGCCTGGGTGTAATATACATGCCAACTAGGTTAAGTGATCAGACTGAAGCACAACTCTTCAAGAGTGCAAGTGAAAAATATGTCTACATTGTGTCTGTGATCTGTGCCGTGGTCATGCTTTCCCCCATAACACATTGGGTTACACAAAACTCAAAACAGAAAAGTCCTAATAGTGAGCTGTACTACGGCCTGTTTTTAACATTTGGATGACAAAACAATTATGGTCAAATGAAGAAATTCAGACCACACACATTCTCCGATAGCCTTAAGTCATCAAATGTTTTCTGGATGCCCTCATTAACTGTGTTAGATGGGTTTGGCCTGTTTCCAGAACAGACGGGGGAACACAAGCATTGTTTGTTATGTTCTACCAATGTACCTTCACAATGCATAAAGCATTAGGCTTTGCTTAGCTTACAGTATCAGCAGGTGCAGGGCAAAGGTTGCAGTGATAGTCGAGGTTGCAAGTCAGTGATACATGCGATCACTTCAAGTAATTCGGCTTAACAACGTAACAATTAAGGGTTATAGCCAACAAAATAAAAAGCAGAGTCCGGTGGTTAAATAAAAGCTGCCAGAAATGAAGGCTTTGTAAAGATAACGATAGTGCTAGCTCACCAGCTAGCTCGCTAGCTAGCTAGTTAGTTAGTTGGTTAGCCTTCATGACAGGATAGATTTGCTCGTGAACATGCATAATCGATGCTGATTCGTCATCTCACCTTTTTGATGTTTGTGTAAGTGTAAAAATAAAGTTCCCTGCCGATATTAAAACACACACGCTCTGAATCTTCGCTAGGATCTTCCGGCTGAAGCTTCACCATGGAGACCCGCACTGGAGGAAGGAAACCCGCTGGAGCGGAGTTGGCTGCGGCATTGGAAGAAGAGGTAGACCCAGGCCCCTGCACCAGTCCAACACCACCACCGGGTATTGAACCCGGTCCTGACCCGGGGCCCACCGTGGCACTTGCTGTTGGACCCCGAGGTAGCCCGCCCCGTTGTTGTGAATCTGAAAGTGTCAGCAGCTTGTAAAAGCCCTCTCTGGTCCTGAATTGTGATTTAATCTCATTGATATCCTTAAGTGCGCCTCCATCACCGGCCATCTTCAGTACAAACAAGCCGCACAGGAAACTCTGATCCTCTGACCTGGAAATAATTATTAAAAACTACAATGGTAATGGAGCATTTTGGGTCCGTAGGGGAGAAAGACAATGATAACCATCACGAATAATTGTTTCACGGTCCGTTTGATCGGGTTGCGTAAATACTGTGGTTTTCTGATTTCATCATGTAATCTTCCGTGCGCTGATTTAGTTTGAGCTTCACTATACACACACACGCAAGCTGCTGAATTCGCGTTGCGCGCGACCACTAGCAGGCGTCCAACGCCCACCTTTTACGCACGTCATGCCACATGCTGGTGGGTAGTTAGAGCTTAGAACGAGCCAAATTCCTTATCGGGCCTAAAACCTTACAAGGATGACCAGATGCTATGGAGAGAATATTTCTAATATGTCTGAAATTATTTATAAATGCATGTATCATGATCCATACATATTGTAATGATTTACGAATGTGTTTTTCTCTATCCACAAACTCCTTACTTGTGACTTATACGTTTTCATTTTAATAAACATACTAGAATTACAAATTAATGTATATTTGTAAATATATGCTTTACAATTTGTATATAAACATCATACTTTGCTTGTGCATTTGTCATGAAATGTCATTGGTAAATCTGTTATTCTGTGTGCCAAGTGTTGAATCTGCACAAAGGCAATGTAGCGACCACTAGATGGCAGTCTTGTTTTATGTTATAACACTACGCATTACAAAAGACCAACTGATAACTAAACATAGCACAAAAAGTAAGGAAATTTGTGTTTGGTAGATTATTTCTTTGTTGTAACAATGCTTCTTGGCAATAAATCTTATACCGTTGGAAAGCCTGTCTATTTCTCTTTTAAATGGTGCCACATTTGTAAGGAACATGCATTTGGGGGATGAGCAGCAGAGCTGAGTATGTGGGTTGTGCCTTGTGCCTTCCTGAACCATACATATCTACATTAGTGTCCAGTGGCACATTATGGTAAATAATCCTAAATGCTTATGTTAAAAGGATCATTTCAGTAATAAAATGGCCATAAAGAAAGAAACATATCAGTCTATTGTTGTTTTGAGAAATTAATGCAATTTCAAGGTGTGCACTAATTCCCTTGACAGAACAGTGCAAACTGGCTAACCAGGATAGAAAATGACATGGAAGGCCTTGGTGCACAACTACTTGGTGATAAATCTCTAGGGGGGTTACATTTTTGCAGACTATCTTCAATCTTGACTATGTTCTATGTTCAATCTTGACTATGTTCTATTCATTTTGAAGTTTATTTGATGGATGAAAACTTTTGAATGGTATTGATATAAACAGGAATGTATGAAGTCACATATCAAACATATTTCCTGGAAAATGACTGACGCTAAACCACTATAAAATAGACAGTAAAACTAATCTAGTTTACAAATCAAGTCTGTGCACTTCAATCAGAGATGGATTAACGAACGGGCCTACTGGGCCCAGGCCCAGGGGCCCATGAGCTCAGGGGGCCCCTAAGCCAGAGCTTCTGCATGAAGTCGCTGTTATGTATCTCTGATTTGTGGTTGAAAAAGGTATATTTTGTTAATTTGCTAATGGCTTTAATTGAGTGTACATGTGCTGTGTAAGAAAATGTGCAGGTGGGCCAGGGTCGTGACTTTACAGTCTACAGTCTGTTTCAATTTGGAAAAGAATCACTCGGCTGTTGCCCTGTCACGTGTAATGTCAGAAACAATAGCAGGGCTGTGCACCGACGGTGGATGTTACGGAGTAAACTTTGACCTGTTTACTTTCCCAATACAATAATCAAAGTATCTAATTCGACCGTTAAATCCAACACATTGGTATATATATATACACATTGATATATATATATACACCTAATGGTGTTTGTGTGTGCGTGCGTGTTTTGCGAGTGCACAATTTTGTTTTTTTTTCTCGAGAAGGGGGGGGGGGGGGGGGGGGGGGGCTTTAACATGTCCAGGCCCAGGGGCCCGTGGTTTCTTAATCCGTCCATGACTTCAATCACTGTCTGGTTTGGATCGGCCACCAAACTGGATAAGAACAGACTCCAACGGACAGTCAGGTCTGCAGAAAAGATCACCGGTGCCAACCTGCCCACCATCCAAGACCTGTACACCTCCAGAGTCAGGAAACGGGCAGGAAAAATCACTGCAGACCCCTCACACACAAACTATTCAAACTCCTCCCCTCTGGTAGACGCTACAGATCACTGTTCGCCAAAACCTCCAGACACAACAGTTTCCTCCCCCTCGCCGTCTCACTACTGAACAGCTAACCCACTGTAGCATATATATTTATATATTTATCCCTGCACTTCTCGAACTCTCCACTTCTTCTTTGCACTACTGTTGCAACATTTCACAGCTACTGTATATAGCCATTCCGCCTTGTATATACTTTCTTAAACTTCTGGGACCGTTGCACTGTTGCACTGTTTGTTTTGTATTGTGTTGTAATGTATATTTTGTGTAAGCACACTGAGAGTCACTTTACCAAGTCAAATTCCTTGTTTGTGCAAACTTACTTGGCCAATAAAACCTGATTCTGATTCTGATTCTGATTCTGATTCTGAAATGTGATATTTATTTATTTATAAGGATATATGTAACCTTCAAGGACTTACGAGACTGGTTATTGCAATAGCCAGTAATACAGGATCTGTGGTTGGCGTATTCAAATGATCTCCCTCAGGTAGTAGTATACCGACACGACTATATTCTGAAAAGATACCTTGGTATAATTTATTTTATTGCCAGATTTCAACACAACCTGCCCAGGGGACATGGGCCATTCCACTGAATTGCCACAAACAAAATAGGCGCTCTTAAGATAATGAAGTGTGAAAACAAGACTTAATATGACTTCACTGGTGGTTCAGAGCCAAGCAATTCTGTCCAATACACTGACAATTTAGTCAGACCATGAAGACGCCATGAATATGTTAGGATAACTAGACTCCTATCATCAAGTGTCTATGAATCCTCCTTCAGATTTCTAAAGAGTTTCTTTATGTGAGCACAAAAACGTTGTGTAGCCCCTGCCCAATGCTGGCATACTTTAAGCTGGTATGTGTATATGTGCACTCAGAGAAGGGAAAAAACACATTAAACTGCTGTGCCCCTCTTTTTTAATAGACTGTTCACACAGCTCTCTAAAGTCGCACTTTCAAACAGGAAGAGAGACAGGAAACACAAATGAGAGCACAAGCTAACACCACAAGCTAACACCACAAGCTAACACCACAAGGACTTCCCTCACAGTAAAACACACACCCCACCATCCCAAGCCAATTTAACATTAGTTTCAGTGCACAGCCATATCCTACTGTCCCTGTGTTTGGCTCCTTTGACTCTGGCATGTGTGAAGGGGCTTGTTGATGCTGGTGATACAGTAGCGGCCTGGGGAAAAGAACGATCCATTGTGACTGGTGTGAACACAGAGAGGAACTACCAGGGCCCGACAAGAAGAGTATTTGTGACATATATATGACGATTTTAAGCCTCCGAATTTCTGGAGCTGTAACTGGTATTGATCTGTTTTAAGATGTAGTGGGGCATTGCTTTCAAACACTCCAAACTGTTGTGGCAGGCATCTTTGCCAAGGCTATGGAAATGTTTCTAGTGTTCTAGTGGGCCCTGGAGAGGACAGAGGGTAACCTCTGCACTGATGATGAGGTCTTTCCCCTCCAGTGGTATCACAAAAACACTCAGGGTCTCCTTCCTCACAAACAAGCTCCCCAGCGTCATCTAAAAGGAGGACTCCACCAGAAGCAGTCCAAGAACAAATTAGCCAAAACAAGTCCCCCCCATTGTCCACATATGAATGATGGTACATCAGCAGGGGAGACATAGATAATAGGGGACTCCATACAGTGGTATACTTTGGTTGACATTAGACAAAGATGGCACATGTGGTTCGTGGGGGGATCCTTGACGCAGCAGATGTGTTCTATCCCTTGGGCACACATAGTTCAGTGAGATAATTATAACATCTTAGTTTATGAGAAAGTTCAGCATGGTGGAGATAGGGTACTCTCCCGATGACACCTGGATGCAGTAAACTCCTCAAGGTACAAGAATGAAGCGCTCAGCAATCTCCAGGATATAAAGGTTGCAGTGACCAGACTGTTCCTCAGTTGGTCTTGTTTCCAACACAACCATACTGAAGGGAAAAGACAATTAAGTTACAAACATGGGACTTCAAAAAATGATTTGTGCAATGTACAAATGTCTCAACTGTTGTTAAGTTTTATCATATTGAGTATATAGAATTTGCACACGCACACACACTCACATACTCATACACACCTATCTGACCCCACTAGACGATAAGTCTTCCTGCGGTCGGTGGTCTCCTGAAGAATCTCAGAAAGGTTCTCTCCTCTCCGCTGCCAACCATGTCTCCACAAGGCCAGCAATGTACCTTCAAAGTACACTGAGCAGAGCAAGAGAGAATAAGGGCTGATACTCTGTGCCTGATGTGTAATAACACAAGTGTTTTCTGCACCACGAACAGTGCACTCCCATGGAGTCTAACAGACATTAGAGAATGAAAGTAGAGGATGTTTGAGGCCTCGCTTACCAATAGCCTCTACACTCAAGTGGAAGGAAACCTCAGACTGCAACCTCCTCTGACTCCTCACGGAGCCTTCCAAGTTCACAAAATAAGCTGAGTCTATCAGGAGAGGTAGAGTTAAGTCATGCTACCGTTGTCTTGTTGTCAGGCTGCTTTTCATATTCGTGCATGTTTTGAGTATTTCGTTCTTGTACAGCCCTTCACAGATATCAAAGCACAAGCTGAATTCTAGTGGATTTAATTTGATGGTAGGTGTTAGGTCTGTATGTGTTCCCTGTGCTGTTTGTCATCTCTAGCTCTGCCCAGGTGTGCTACGTCTGCTTGCTCAATGAGGTGCCCCTGGCCTGGGAATGAAGTGCTTCAAAGCTCCTGTGCAGCGCAGCATCAGAAGAAATGCTTCTGGCTTGGGGACTGCTCAGCCTGGGATTTGATTTAGTGTTGCTTGTAGTCTTGATTTAGTGTCTTGGTTGTTTGTATGTCTTTATGTAAATCAATACCATGGCATTTTATACTTTGGGTCAATGGTGGAGTGTATCATATGTATTGTATGTCTCCCTGCTACTACCTTAGTCGAATGGTTCTGAAGAGAAACAAGAAGACTTACTGTCAATGAGCACAAGCAGTGTGCTAGCGTCCAGCTGGTTCACCTGCACTGTTTCGGCACAGCAGGCCTCTGTGAGGTTCAGAACCATACACACACACAAATACCATTGGACCATCACATCAATATTAAACAAACTTCATTAACAAACTTCATGTGTCTTGGTAGAACTCTGAGATAATGTACGGTGATGACTGTTACCTTGCCCTGTACCAGAAAACCAGGATGTGTTGGAGTTCAGGTTTATGGTGTTTAGCTGAACAGGCTGGTCTGGACTGCCCATCCTGGTGACTCCAATACACACGAGGGGGTACTCCTGATCAGGAACCACCACCATCTCAAACACCCTCAGAGGAGTGGGCAGTGGGAAATCAAATGTCTGTGAAACATACGCCATAGTGCCAGACAGTGTCAAACAGGTGGAAGGGACCACGAAAGTATTTAAGGGGAAAGAGAAAAACAGTAACCAAAATGATGTGTGTGTGATTCTCATTTAAAGGTTTTATATGTAAGAACATCAATGAACTAGAAATAGCAACAGAATGTGAAGAAATTGTCGTTTTGAAGTAACAAAAACTCCTATTTGTTGCCCAGATACAGTATGCATTATTTATCAGTTGACAACTACAGTATTTCCTCTTGAACAATCAAAAACAAATACTTTAGCAAGACTATACTTAGAGAACAGACCTCAAAGTAGAGACTCAGACATTCCGACCAAAATACTGGCTGATAAATTGACTCCCAGACTCTATAAGCTTGGCCGAAGAGGAATATTTCAGCATGATAACAAACAACTGCCAAAATCCCACAAGAGTATGACCTGGCATAGTCTCCTGTATGTGTCCTGACTTGAATCCAATAGAACGCTTTTAGGGTATTTTAAAGAGAAAGATAGAACAACACAACCCCTTCAGCAGAACAGGAGTGCCAAGGAGTATTGAGTCTGTCATGAAAAATAAAGGTGAACATACAAAGTATTGAAAAAATTAAAGATAAGATCAAATAAAATCCGTCAGTCTCCCACCCTATCATCATTCAAACAAACCCTCAAAACTCACCTCTTTAAACTCGCCTTCACCTGCTAACCCCCCCTCCCTGCTCCCTACCCTCCACTACAGAACTAATTTCGCACAGCTTTTTTACTAAAATGTTCTGTTTGTTTGTTTTGTTTGATCCTCTGTCTTCCTATATTTTTTTTGTTGTTGTATTGTTTTGTTTGTCTTTGCCCTATGTAAAGCGTCTTTAAGTATTTAGAAAAGCGCTATATAAAAATAAAGTATTATTATTATTATTGTTATTATTATTAATAAATAAAAGTAATGAAAGGTAGAAAAGGCTTGAAAAGTCACATAGTCACATAGCATGTCATAATTATGACTTAGTATCTCATAACTATGACTATCTAATGATTAGTATCTCATAATAATGAGAACATTTCTCAGAATTATGACTTACTATCTCATTATGAGATACCAAGTCATGATCATGAAATACTAAGTCATAATTTTGAGATAGTTTCTTATATATCGACAATACTATTGTAGACATGCTATTTTGAGGAAGAGTCAGTGTTTTAATTGATCTATTCAATATATGGGAATTTCACTTTTTAATGAACCAACTTTTAATTTTGAATATTTAATTAATAAACATAAAGACAGTCAGAGGTATATCAAATGGATTGTGAACATATTGAAGAATATTGCAAACATGGTTTTACTAATGATGAAATCCTTGCAAGTCATAATTATGTGATACTAAATCATAATTCCAAAATAAGATATCATAATTATGATAGCAAGTCATTATGTGATACTGAGTCATTATTATGAGATCGTAAGTCATAATTATGACTCCTTTTATGTCAAGTCTCATATTTTATCCACAAGATGGATTTTCAACATTTCTCATGTCTCACGTATGTGACACTGAATCTCACGGATCTCACTAAATCTCACAGATTTTCACTCCCAATAGCATAGAACAATAATACACGTCCATTAGACTGCTGTGCAGTGCGAGTGAGAGACTGCCAAGTTCACACTATTTAGTAGCAACAAGTAACCCAGCATCAAGCCCACAGATTAATAATAGTGTTGTAATGAAGACCTACTGGGATCTGTTTCCTTAACTAAGTTAATGTCACATATAAATATCAGTCAGTGTTGATAGAGACACTAATGGTAGCCTAAATATCTTTCTAGAATATGAATATTTCCATGCTACATGTAGCGTTTAGCCTCCGATACCTTGGCCAAACTTTTTGGTTTCTTCTGCAAAGGAAGTGTGGACAAATGTACACTGACCATAATCTGCTTGCTAATCAGCATACAGGCCCAGGGTGAAAGTGGAAAAACCGGTTCGGAAAGAGATTTCAGTGTGGCCAGATGGATCAATGTGTGCTCTTCAGGACTGTCTTGCGACAACAGACTGGGGCATGTTCAAGCAAGCAGCTACACACAACAACCACATAGACAATGAGGAGCTTACAGACACTGTCTGCTCCTACATTCGCAAATGCACAGATGATGTGACCCACACAAAGACCATCATCACTCAGGCTAACAAGAAGCCATGGCTGACAGGAGCTGTCCATCGGCTGCTGAGGGCCAGGGACAAAGCCTTCAGAGCCGGGGATAGAATTGGCCTGAGAACAGCGAGAGCCAGCCTGTCCCGTGGCATCAGAAGAGCAAAACAGGAAAAAAATAACCAGCCACTTCAAAGACAGCAGAGACACGCGCAGCCTGTTGCAGGGCATCGAGTCCATAACGGACTACAAGCCTGCATCACAGACCTGCGACGACAACATCTCTCTGCTCAACGACCTCAACAGCTTCTTTGCACGGTTCGAAGCAACAAATGACACAAGCCCACAGAACCCCCCCCCACGACCAGGCTCTGTGCCTGTCTGCCGCAAGTGTGAAGAGGGCACTCTCCACTATCAACCCCCGAAAAGCAACAGGCCCTGACAACATTCCAGGCCGTGTACTGAGGGACTGCGCAGAGGAGCTTAAGGATATCTTCACGGATATCTTCAACACTTTTCTGAGTCAAGACCTCCATCATCATACTTGTGCCAAAGAAACCGGCTCCATCCTGCTTCAATGACTATCGCCCTGTGGCACTGACCCCATTCATTATGAAGTGCTTTGAACGGCTAGTCATGTCTCACATCAAGTCCATCCTCCCCCCCACCCTGCACCCCTTTCAGTTCGCATACCGGGCCAAACGTTCCACAGAGGACGCAATCTGCTCTGCTCTCCACCCAGCCCTCACCCACCTGGAAAAAGCAGACTCACATGTGAGAATGCTTTTCATAGACTTTAGTGCAGCTTTTAACACTATAATCCCACAACAACTCATCTGTAAACTGGACCAGCTGGGGCTCAACACCTCCCTTTGCAATTGGGTATTGGACTTTCTCAGTGAGCGACCCCAAGCAGTACGAGTCGGCAACAACATCTCGAGCAGCATCACACTCAGCACAGGGGCCCCACAAGGCTGTGTGCTCAGTCCCCTGCTCTTCACCCTGCTGACTCACGACTGCACAACAACCTACAGTACCAATCACATGGTGAAGTTTGCGGACGACACAACTCTGGTGGGTCTCATCACCAAGAACGATGAGACCCACTACAGGAAGGAGGTCAACCTTTTGACCACGTGGTGCAGAGACAACAACCTCCTGCTGAATGTCAGCAAAACAAAGGAGATTGTGGTTGACTTCAGGAAAAGCCACACTGAACACCCACCACTGACCATCGATGGTGCTGCTGTGGAGCGAGTGAGAAGCACTAAATTCCTGGGGGTACACATCAGTGAGGACCTCTCCTGGGCCACCAACTCTGCATCACTGGCGAAGAAAGCCCAGCGGCGCCTCTACTTCCACCGCAAGCTCAATCGAGTGAAAGCTCCCATACCCATCCTGAACGCATTCTACCGGGGCACCATTGAAAGCATCCTGTCCAGCTGCATCACTGTGTGGGGCAGTAGCTGCACTGAACACAGCAGGAAAGCACTGCAACGCACAGCTGGTAAGATAATTGGTGCCCCACTCCGTTCCTTGCAAGACATATACACCACCCGCCTCACCCAGAAAGCTACCTCGATTGCGAGTGACACCAGCCACACCGCACACAGTCTGTTCAGCCTCCTACCCTCTGGAAGAAGGTATAGGAGCCTCCGTTGCCGCACCACCAGACTCAGAAATAGCTTCATTCACCAAGCTGTCAGGAAGCTAAATTCTCTCCCCTCACTCCCCCCAGCCATATCCATCAGTCTGACATGAGGCTGAAATCCCCCCCACCCCCCCTAAAATCACTCCGGACTCTGCACTAAAACTGTCTCTTGCACTTTTATCACTTACGTTCACCATAACCACTTACTGTTATACTTGCACTGCTAATGTAACAAATACATCTTACAGGATGTCTTTTTGCTGCCATTATCAAATTTCCTTTTTTGCACTACCATAACCTCACTTTAAAGAAAACTTATGCTGCTGTACGTGTATCTGTATGTTTATATCTATATGTATATCTATATGTAGGACATGTCTTGTCTTATCTGTTGTTGTGCCTGTGCACTTTATATGTTTCACCGTGGGAGAGTGGGAAACGTCCTTTCGATTCCTTTGTATGTCTTGACATGCAAAGTAATTGACAATAAAGCTACTTTGACTTTGACTTTGACTTGGGGTCATGAAACAGACTCTGGAGCTCCCCCTAGCGCTACTGGCCAGTATTAGCAGACGGTCTCCAGAATGACCAGTTTGAGCTACAACCTCCTCTCCAAATTGATCAAAGTAGGAGTCTGAAATACACTCCAAAATACTATATAACAGGTGCATTTTTAGGGTGAGGTCTGGAAACTCAATGTCAAAGAAACCTTATCCAAGAGTCAACATAAAGCTGAATACACAAGCTTTGAATTTTTTACATCTTGCTCTTTGGGGGGGGGGATGGAGTTCCAAAAATGAGTGGTGACTTGCAATTCCAATTTAAACTATCCATGGTTACAGGGCTTAGGTTGCTCCACATTCGATTTAGGATTTACACACATGGATGTACATGAAACTGTGGGTTAGAGGCCTTAGGAGGACAGCCCCTAACTAAAGGGACTAAAAGATGCAGGAGATCCACTGACCTTGATGAGCAAGAACTTGTGCATGGGTTCGTACCACTGTAGCAACACGACAGTGGACTCCAGTGCACCACATAGAAACACACAATCTCGCAGTTGGTTTCTGGCTGGAGACAAAGCACAGCACCACACAAATAGGGATGTTGTATCAGTATGTTGATGATGTTCTTAAATCATGCTTCAAAGTCGAAATGGAATCCCACTCTAGAGTTTAATGAACGTGGCAGATACAAATATCAAATTGAAATTACTGGCTTACTCATGACTTATGTTATTCCAAAATTAGTTTATAAGAAAAGAACTCATCCTGCAATTAGCTGAATAATAGTGCTGAAGAGGTCCATCAAGTCTCACCTAGAGTACATGTTTGGCAGCCCTTGGTGTCTGGTATTTTCGTAGTTATTACACATTTCCTGTGAAAACAAAAATAAATCTGCTTCAGTACATAACATTGTTAGGGGTAGAGTTAGAATTGAGGATTCCTTATAGTCTACATGCATGCTTATCTTACAACTGTGGAGTCAGCTGATCTTGTTGTTGTTGGAATTACCTTGGAAGCAGTCGGTGAGTGGGTAAGGCAACCATACGATGGTCTTTTCTAGCTTGCTCATACAACTCTTTCATAGAATGTGAATGTATTTGAGCTGACTTCCCTGAGGAGGAAAACAGAAACACACACACACACACACACACACACACACACACACACGAAACACACACACACACACACACACACACACACACACACACACCCACCCACACACCCACCCACCCACCCACCCACCCACACACACACACACACACACACACACACACACACACACACACACACACACACACACACACACACACACACACACACACACACACACACACACCATGAACACACATGTTCAGCCTCTTCTCTACTGGAATTTAATCATCAAGACTGCTGCATGAAAATTACCTGATATTGACATAAGTACACTACTTATGGTATGGACCCAAGTGCATCCTTACCTGATATTGACATAAGTACACTACTTATGGTATGGACCCAAGTGCATTTCCCTGGGTAAAGCTACCGTGCAGGAGAGGTGGGAGAAAGGCAGAAAAGAAGCAAAGGAAAGGAGAGAGAGAGAGAAAGCAAAACTGTTACAAACCATTGGCAGCTTCTACACACTTTTACGACATTGAAAATCAGTCTTGCATGCTCACTAGTTCCATTGTGGCTTCTGTCCCACTGAGATTCAGCATGAATATTCCGGCATCCGCTCCGAATATGAGGTGCTGATCTATAAAGCATCAGGGCAAAGGTTTGGTTGGTGTGCAACATGAAATGTGATGTATGTATGCATGACAATCAGAGACTTCTGTACAAGCTGCATACCTTTAGTGGTTGGGTGCTCCCATGTGGTGGAGCAGTTTATCTTCAGAGGGCATCCATTAAATACTTTCTTAAATATAATCTGCAGAAGATGAAAGTGAATGGTAACATCAAGACTGGTGTTCCAATGAGTGCAGAAAAGTTCACTGCTTCATGTTTTTGTATTCAAATTTGATCCATAATCTACCAGTAATGTGGATATTTAAAACAACTTACTGGCAGTTTTCTTGACACGGGGCTAGCACATTCAACTGGTTCCTTGAAGAGAAAATATGTATAATTACCAGTGTGCTATACTTTGCCCAGTTGGCTCTCTGATCTTTGCTCTTACTTTGATAATGCATTCAATTTTAGGGAAGCATGTTCTTCCCCCTGTTTCTACCTCAAAAATGATACCGTAGTATAGAGCATAGAGGCCTGGCTTTAACATTATAGCATAGGAAAGTGTCTTCAGTCTTTGAGTCTGTTAAAATCTCAGCATTGCCCCAGTAGCTCAAGATTCAAGAGTATGAGCAACTGAAATGGGTTTCTCTCTGACCAAGTGTGTCCAAGTGTGTCCAGTGTGCTATCCTCACCTGTTTGGGCTGCCGTCTCCTCCTCTCTTTCTTCGGAGGCAGCTCTGGTGGTTGGGGTTCGGCAGGACTGTCTGTTCTATTGGTTGCAAAAGATGAAGGATCTGCGAATGGAAATTAGAGAACTCATGGGCTGTGTTATCTGACCTTTTCAAAAGAGGAAGCTTCTGATTATAGCCATGCTGTGGTTCCCTTTAGTACAATCGCGGTGCGGGGTGTTACCTGAGTTGGTGTTTCTTGTAGAGCGAGGCCGTGGGGTTGGCCGTGTGTGTGTCCCGCTGGATGTGCGGTACAGGGGGGGGAGAGGGGGCAGGAGGGTGTGCTGTGAGCGACCGTGATCATCCTCACTCACCACACTCTCCTCTGAACTTGTCCGAACCTTTGGCTGCATGGACACAAAGTTCCATTACTGTCATGTGGATTATCTTAATGCCCTCTAACTCATTTTCAGAGGGGTATTTATCCTAAACCTCAAATGGATTTGACTATGTGAAATAGCAATGTCTTTCAGTGTTGTGGTTAAATGTTTTGTGGTGTATAAAATGGCAACCTATTCCATTTGATTTATATATATATGTTGGATATATATATATATATATATATATATATTATATATATTATATATACATTCTAAACTATAGTGAACTATAATTAGCAGTACTATTTCTCTTAATTACCTTTGGAGGAAGTGGAGGAGGGGTGTTATCTGCAGCAGTCTCACTGTAGAGTTAGAGGAAGAGGTAACTTCAATATAAGAACGCATGTTTATAAGGAATACATGTCATGTCTTCGGAGCTAAACACTTGGCCTATTCCTTGCTATTACAGCAAAGTGTGAGGAAGACTCACCTGCTGCTGTAGTTCAGGGGTCTGTCAAATAGTCAAGAAAGAGGAGAAAGACATCAAACATGTGCGCAATAGTTTTGAATGTGACAAACTGGATTCCCTATAAAAATGCTTTAGGTTTTTGGCATTTAATCCTTCATCATTAGAAATATTTCATCCTTACATGTCTACATCATCATAGTCATCATCCGACCCAACATCCTCATTTCTAGAGGAAAGAAGAAGATACACTTGTTTGAAAATGGACACTTAAAAATCAATCTTTAGCAATGTTACTGCAAGTCCTTGTCAATGACATATGTTTAGAAGATGTTACCTCGCTGTCCACTTTTTGTCTGTTTCAGGAGATTCTATCCATCGACACCCATCTGACCGTAACTAATAATGATATAATTTGGAGTTGGATTTATTACAGATGCACGGGCATTACATGTATTTTAGCACACAACACCCATATTTGATGCAAGAGTGTTTCTTACTGTTGCATCTGGGGAATCAGTCTTTGCCTTCAGCGGTCTCTGTGTGTAGATCTGCTGCACTAAAAACAGCACATCATTCACACTTTTTACACTGAAGAAAGGTCAGGGCTAACAGGATGAAGTGGTGTCACATCTACACACAAACTGCACACAAAATCATCAAGCTAGAAAAAGATACTCACAGCTGATGTCAGAATTCGTCCTCTCTGCTTGATTATGTCGGTTAATGGAATGGATTCTTCGGAGTGAACTTGGAACATTTATCTAAATGATATATAATATAATGTAATATAAGATTATATAATATAATATATAAAGGTTTTTCTTTTGACAAACAGAAATGTGATTGGGGAAAAGCACCTCCATGTCCTCCTCTTCTGTTAATAAACAGTCCTTCAGCTTTTCTGGATGCTGTAGCTTCTCGAGCAGGTCCAGGGTCAGCGCCTGCCTTAGGCCTGGCTGAATCACAAACTGGTGCTACATGGGCACATGAACACATTGGAGGGTATGAAATGATTGATATTGTTGCAACTGTGTGCCAGGAAAGCTTTATGAAAGCTGGTTGAAGCTGATTTTGAGGCAGGAAGCTGACAGAACATAGAGAGTAGGACATGTACACTCATACTTAGACACAAACACACAGAACCATACACAACAGACTCAATGTTGTCTTTGGGTTTATGATGCTAATCGGCTGGGCTTACTGTGAGCATTTTTGCAGCGCTCGGCCTCTTCTTCGGGTTTCTGATAAGCATGGCTTTTACGAAGTTGTAAAACATGGGAGTCCTGTGCCACACACACCAACAGAAAACACCAATAAGGAAGACCATATTAGTAACATGATACAGCCTCCTTCAGTGGACTTCTAATATTTGGATGAACAACTCTTGAATGATATGTTTTTTTTTATTTCATGTTTATATTCCTTCTCGTTGATCCTCACCATTTGGTCTTATCCTTGAGCTTTGGAGGCTGGTATCCACTCTTAGACATAAGAAAGAGTACCCTAAAGTGAAAAAACAAATGTGGAGGTGTTGAGAGGCGTAGTGGGTTCAGAGGTCTATGTGGGTGGACTGATGAATGTTCACATGACAAACATAAGCATTGGAGCAGTGGGATGAGATCTGAATACCAAACACTTGCATATCACATGTGCTCAAAACTCTTTGATGTAAATAAATACATACACACATAGGCAAAAAATCAGATGCAGACACAATCTGACACACACAGGTGCAGGCAGATACACTGTTACAGGGAGGATGTACCGGAGAGGATGGACATCAAACAATGGCGGCTGTAGTTCTGCCAACTCGATGGCGGTGATACCAACTGACCAAATATCACAAAGTTCATTGTAGCCTCCCTTAATCTCCACTGCAGCCACCTCTGGTGCCATCCTGTGCGGAGCAGTCAATGGGACAGACAGACAGAACCACACTCAGTCACTCACCAACCCACTGTGCAGGTGCACTACAATCAAATCAGTTGGTATTGGTCTAGAATCAGTGCAGGCTTGTTCTCACCAATAGGGAGTTCCAATGAACGACATGCGACGGGCGAACGTGGCTGTGATCTGTGCAGCAATGCCAAAATCAGCTGCACACAGGAAGGAAGACAATCTGATTACAGAACAGACAACAGTTTCATGTGCTTTCATACACTTACACAACTCCCCCTGCACATGCACACACACACAAATTACCTAGCTTGACCTCTCCTTGGTCATTCAAAAGGATGTTTGCACCCTGGAAAGACAAAGCACATAGGTATAATAGATAAGGAAGTTATTTGATCTAAATGTATTTAAATAACTACATGAGGGGGGCCAGAGGGTCATATATGAGCAAGTACTCAAGACTTTAATGAGGCTGTCTTAACATGATCAACATTTGGTAAATATGATACATAATATGAATGATATAAGGCTTTATTAAGACGTCTTCCTTGTCAACACACCTTTATATCTCGGTGGATCTTCTTCTGTCCATGCAAGTAATCAAGGCCCTATTGGTCAAATATTAAAGGATCATGCCGGGTAACCACAGACTACACATTGAAACATTACTATACTTTTTGTGGCATGAGGTGAATGCCGAGTAATTGACAACAATGGTTACTGTATGCCAAAGCAAAGGCTATCATGGCACAGTTCTGTTGAAATACTATAGTAGCAAAAATTGTACTGACTTTGTGAATGTGTGTATTTCTGGCTACCTCTTTAAGAGCCATTAAGTGGAGAAATGTTTTTTTTATCTCTGATGAGGGATAATACAGGGCTTACCTGGAGCATCTCCCGGCACACGTAGGCAATCTGGCTTTCAGAGAGTGGTCCTGTTACTATGACGACAACCACACAAGACCTGATTAGATATTATGATGGAAGCCAGTATGTATACGGACAGGTGGGTGGATATGACAGATTCTACAATGATAAGATGATCTTTCTTTCTCAAGCCACATGCTTGCCCCCCCCCCCCCCTAAGAGAGGGCAGGAGAAGACTGCCCAGTAGACCCCAGAGCACTCACCATGATAAATGTCTTGTAAGGATCCCCCCCCACAGTACTCCATACAGATCCACAATTTATTGGCCCTGAACACAGAAAAAGTGGGGGTTGGCTTGGTCTGAGTAGATTTGGCTCTTGTAGGTACTTAGTGAAAACAGTGGCCAATTAGAACTAGGGAACAATTCAAATCTGAACTGGCACAGCAGTCAAAAGACAAAAATCAAAAAATAAAATAAAATAATTCCAACAGCAAGTTGTAAAACCTAAGTGATATTGTATATTGTGTATTACGGGTTGTGCACATACTCTTTCTTTGGCTGTTTTCATCTAAAGGAGAGTTTTCATTCAAAACCCTAAGCTAACTAGCTAAAAGCCAATAGACTTGCTTTGCAAACACCTACAACAGCACTTCTGGCTCGGATAAAGGCTAGCTAACCAATGTATGTTGGAGGTGCGTGATGACTGAATGAGAGATAAGGCACGGATAAAGGCAATATGTCTGGTGGCAGCATGCTGTAAAAAGCAGTTATTATTACATATTCAGAGGGTTTTGGTCAGGATCTGACCTGGGTGGCTAATGGGAGTGGGCGGTGTGTTTATCTAGGGTGACCAGAATTGAGTTTGTGAAAAAGAGGACACTTCGTCGCCGGCATTCGTAGCCTAACCCGCCCCCTACCCGCGAGGAAGTTTTGACATGTTTTTCACATGCATATGATGTCATGTGCTGTTGTAAACAATGCAACTAGTGGAGGCGGCAAGGTGCTCAGTGTTGCCAGATTGGAAATGGCGAAGTATCGTACCAAAGGTTCAAAATTATTGTATTTGGAGGATAATTATCGTACATCTGGCAACACTTCAGTTCTCGCTACAGTCAGAGCTCGCGCAAGAAGGTGGAACGTAAGGAAGATATGCTACCCTTTCCAAAACTAGTAAGGGCGTAATAACTAGTTTGTGAAAGACCCAGAGAAACACAAATATCCGACGAGGCAAAATCCCGGACGATTTTTGAATCCCTGCCGGACGCATTGTTTAGGTCTCGAACAGAGGACATGTCCGGGTAAAATAGGATGTCTGGTCACCCTTTCAGATTAACATATATCATTAAAACAAATTGGAAGATGTTATGAGATGGTTATATAGTTACAAGATAGCTATACAAGATAGGAGATAGTTATAAAAACGACTTACCTACAAAAAGATACATAACAAATTGTTAAAAAAAACTGCATACTGTCTTAAAATATTTCACCAGAATACCAGAATACATAATGCACAAAACACTGGTAATTCATGACTTCTGGAGACACAGTAAATGAAAGATCAGTGAAGTTGTTCGAGTGAAGTATTACCTTATGTAACTGCCATAGTAGGCCACAATGTTACGATGCTTACATGTCTTCACCATAACAATCTCCTGCTGGATCACTGAGAAATCATCCTCTGCAGAGTGACACAAAGGCTTTTTGTCATTTCAGCATGCAGCTACATTGTAATGTTAAGGCCAGTTCTTTCCACTGCTGGCTAAAGGTTAGTCAGAAGTCTAAGAGAATGTAATTTATGTGTGTATATTTTGCACACAGCCACATTAGTAATGTCTGTACCTGACATGACAAGGAACCCAGGATTAGCCACATATCATCTGAACGGTAGATTTTACAGTAGATATATAATTTGCGAGCATATGTGTGCCACTGTGTGTAAGTGGCAGTTCATAAAAAATGCCAGTACTAGCTACCATAGAGACTAATTGTCTGTTAGGTCACAAACAGGTCTAGCCATTTGATACAACTTTGCTTACTAAAACCTAATACCATACGCTAGATACGATCTTATCCTTATCCTAATACCTTATACCATACGCTAGATACGATCTTATCCTAATAGCTTATACCATATGCTAGATACGATCTTATCCTCAGAACACATTATTTAACCCACAGCTCCCACATTCTGGTCACTGTTTCTCACTCTGTACTTAGATGAGTTAATATGGTTAATATGAGTGTCTGTGTCAGCAGTGACTCCGCAGAAGACACCTTTCACAGAGCCCTCAGAAAAAGAGTTGAGAAAGCTATGGTCCATAGAAGACACCTTTCACAAAGCCCCCAGAAAAAGAGTTGAAAAAGCTATGGTCCATAGAAGACACCTTTCACAAAGCCCTCAGAAAAAGAGTTGAGAAAGCTATGGTACCAACATATTGTACATCAGAGGAATGTGCAGTGAGATCACTGATGAGCTAGGTGTAGTGGATGAGGAAGGAAGCTGTACCAGCCACAGCTTACACACACACACACACACACACACACACACACACACACACACACACACACACACACACACACACACACACACACACATCTGTTTAACTCCCTGAACTTTAATTTGGCCTTGTGGCTGACTTTAGCATCTGAAACCATTTTTTACAGAGTACAAGCACCAATGGACAACATTTCTCAGTGTTTTGTTATTTCCTCGTGAAAACCTATGATGAGTTAATGGCTAAAAGCCTCAACACAATATTTACCCAGAATTCAGAGTGTGACATTATAATGTATCTGTGTATGTACTGTATCTGCACATTATCAGAAACATTGCAGGAAATGACCATATTAAAGAATTTTGTAATTTGTGTTACTCAACTTGTGTTAGATGAAACTAGCTGAGGTCAATCACTTACCTGGCTCCATTTTGATGACCTTGATGGCTGCCAGCTCATCTGTTTGCTTATTCCGAGCCTAGAATGTTAGACCATAGTGATTAATTATTGTCTTCTGTGGTAGCCATTAGGCTTTTTACTATGTTTAAGAGAGCAGTGTGTATATAAACATGTCAATTTACCAATAGGACCTCATTATTCTTTAGATGTCATTAAAATAGGTTTAGATGTCATTAATACTGCCTTGTTAATAGTCATTCTTTGGACGTCATTAAAATCGGTTTAGATGTCATTAATACTGACTTGTTAATAGTCATTATTTAGATGTCATTAAAATCGGTTTAGATGTCATTAATACTGCCTTGTTAATAGTCATTCTTTAGATGTCATTAACATTAATACTGACTTGTTAATAGTCAGTGGCTGAAAATGAGACCCACTGTCCTTGGCACATTGTCTGATGCACTAAATAGTATATACTATACTAAATACTGTGTTCCCGTTTCCCACCATGAACTGCTATTTGTTCATCTATAACAGAGCAGCATACAGTATGTTGTTTTACAGCTGCTATTCATCAACCTGACCTTATACAATAGAGCAGAGTGTCAAGAGCCCCAAGATGCACACTGTGGAAAGCATAGACATATATAGATCTATATATGTCTATGGTGGAAAGTGTGGACTTGTGTTTACGGGGTCAGAGCAAACCCAGAGGGGGCTGGGGACAAATGTGGGTTACAGACACTCGAGCTGAGGCTGTGGTCAAAGCAGAAGAGACATGACCACACTTGTTGACAGGGCTGGCGAGGCCACCTCTCAATTCAAAGGTTTCTGTGATGACGTCAAACAAGCATAGAAGTATGAATGCAAAGAGGGGGGAAAAACACATAGGGGTTTACCGGAAACATGAATGATAGGAATAACTCTCAATAATTCTGTGACACTGTGAAACAGAGACTGTGTTTAGATACCAATATTGAAATTGAAAAATAGAAGAGGACTGTTGGTATTTTTCATTTAATGGAATTCACATGAAGGTAGTATGTTTTTTGTGTGTTTTTCAATACTTCTAGTTGGGCAAATGTCCATGCTAACTGCCAAAGGACTACAATGATTGTATGTCCATGCTAACTGCCATAGGACTACAATGATTGTATGTCCATGTTCCTCTCGCTCTCGCTCTCTCACTGTCTGTCTCTCTCTGTCTCTCTCTCTGTCTCTCTCCCCACCCCCCACAGTGCACTGAAGCGCAGATAAACATCGCAGCCTGTCTCACTTCTGTGTTTGCACTTTGCATTCAATTCAGAGGTGCACCTGGCACTCAGTACGTCTGCTTCGAGAGTAGGCCTCACCAGCTTTGAAAATCCCCCTTTGAAAGGATTTCAAACAAAGAATGGATCTGTCCATATGTCAAAGTATTCATAGGCTCAGTAAAGACTAAGTCATTCTGATAGAAAATGTTTCAATGAAATAATATGAATTGCCTTTAGTTAGTTTATTTTATTTTATATTAGGTATATTTCTACTTATATCTGTGTGCTTTCACACCTTTAATGACGCACATTCTGATGGAATTCTCCAGCTGGCCTCCACTTGGTTATTTACTCAAAACAAAACAGGGTGGGTGTCTTAGTTAGGGGGGGGTTTGGCCCCCAGTGGGAGGTTGGAACCACCGACAGGGTTGTGGTGTCTTACTGTGTCATGGGGGACCTTGACCCTCTCAAAGCACCATCCTCATGTATGGAACTGACACATTGACTACTGTACAGAAGTGCATGCAATGAGTATAAAGAAGCTAATGTGTTTTTGTCTGGGCACAAGCATGTGTCATTGACAGGATTCTGTTTTCATTGGCCGTAAACTAAACAGGACAAACCGGTTTGGTGAACAGGAATGTTTATATATTCAGACATGTTGGCTTACACTGTGTCAGTTCATTAACTAAATCATTGTATGTAGGGCCTTACATAGTCTAGCATTAAATGAATATGTCATGATCTTAGATCAGACGTTATCTTAGATCTCCTTACAGCACACACACACACACACCACTTTGTGATGTATAAATGCCATGGTCACAAGACCTGGTCAGTACCTGTTTCATTATCTGTTCCAACTCTTTGTCACATTTCAACGGGAACACTCAGGTGTGTATCCTCACAATACACACAACCAAACAAGACAATCACTTTTCCAGGCCTTAACCCAACTAGATTTCAGTTCTGCCTTTTCAGGCTGGACCTTTGCAGTGTGCAGTGAAATGCCTGAGTGTATCCTATCTGCTTCATCTGCACCAGTCCAACTCACATGCACAGTAGGCTACCTGTGTCAGGTGGACAGTCCACTTCTAATGCTGTCACTGTCTTACTCAAAACAAAGTTTTAGTCATATTAGCAGTTCATTGTGTAGTCCTCAGTTTTCCTGTAATGACATTAGAAGCATTACACTGCAATATTTAACTGTGAATTTAAATCCAACTAGTTCTACTTAGACCTATATGTATTTCTGCGCAGAAACAAGAAAGCTTTTTCTAGCAGGATAAAGTATGATCATTTGCCAGGTTTACTGTGCCAAAAGAATTATCTTTTAAGAAAACAGGAAGTAGTGATATATCTGCATTGGCCTTCCCAGATAACAGGTACTATTCACCCTCTCTAAAATTAAACTCAGAGCATACAAAAACTGAGATGTATGGTGTCAGAATACATTTTTTGCTTAAAATACGAGAAACACTTGACCAGACTTAAAACTGCAAATGAAAGTGACTTTGTGAATGTCTTAAAAAGGCCACATTGTTGAGAGACAGACTTGCTACCAATATGACCAATATTCATGCTACCAATACACCAGAACATCGTGTTGAAATGCCAAAAAAAAGAGATAAATATCTTGACATTTTTGACTGCTAAAATACATTCTCTCAATTGTGTGAAAAGCTACTTTGAGTATGTGGACTAAGAAAGAACACTAAAGTAGATCCATGGGCCAAAGCCTCCCACATGAGGTAAAAAAAGAACTCTGAAACAGAATGTTACTCACAACAGCATGGTTTACATTAAATACATTTACAAAGTCTTGTTGTTTAATATAGGCATTGTTTGTTGTTTGTGTGGCATTTATCCTGTTTTCATGCCTGGTATCATTTCCTATTTGGTAACCCACTAGAGAGCATGAAGCATGAAGTGACCGAAGCAAAGTGAAAGAAAAAGCCATGAGACCACAAAAGGCCAAGGAGGACTCCTTTTGATAAGAGATGCGAAACATTTAGCAGCTTAATCAGATTTGGTTGTTCAAAAAGATTACAAAGGCTGAAAATAGTCAACTTTCCCTAAACACAGCTCATGACAAGTTGCAATAATGAAGAGAAGCTAATGGATCTGGACCCCTCTGCATTCATGTGCCCATATGTGACATCTACTTTCTACAAAGTCCAGAGGTAACGTTCAAAAGATGACAGATGAGGTGACAGGAGCAGAATTCATCTTAATTTACTTCACTGATTTCATTTTGTTCACCAAAATCCTGATAAAGCTTACACGGAGGTTGTGTCTCTTCACTTACACATAAACACATGAATGAGAATTAGAATATTCAAAATGCTTTGACCTTGTAAACCTCGCCATAGGTTCCTCCACCAACTCGCAACTGGATCTCAAAGTCATCCTGGGGGTTCCTGGTGGAGATGTCCAAGGCGGCTCGGTTCTGGGAATCCATCATTTTTGGCTCATGGCACTACACACTACACTTGTCAGCTCCCTCCAGTATGTGAGTTTCAGTAAATGTGTGTGTGTGTGTGTGTGTGTCTGTGTGTGTGTGTGTGTGTGCTGACCGGCTGGATCTCACCCAACGCACTGAAGTGTGAGTCTCGCTCTCACACATTTACCTTCCTTCTTCTTTCAACTGTGAGTTCCCTCCCTTGTTCTGCCTTTCACATGGTTTCTGTGTGGCTCATTTACATGTAGACTATTTCCTGCTTGTGTGTGTTTGAGAGACAGACAGAAAGACAAGTATGAATACATATATATATGTATATATATATATACATATATATATATATATACACTGTATGTGTGTGTGTGTGTGTGTGTGTGTGTGTGTGTGTGAATGTGTATGTGTGTGTGTGTGTGTGTGTATGTGTGTGTGTGTGTGTGTGTGTGTGTGTGTGTGTGTGTGTGTGTGTGTGTGTGTGTGTGTGTGTGTGTGTGTGTGTGTGTGTGTGTGTGTGTGTGTGTGTGTGTGCGTGCGTGCGTGCGTGTGTGTGTGTGTGTGTGTGTGTGTGTGTGTGTGTGTGTGTGCTTGCTTGCTTGCTTCTGGCAGTGATGTGAATCTGTGGGTTTTCTGGTGATAGTTATGCATCTCTGCAGAAGACAGCGTCCAATTGCTGCAAGGCTGCACAGGTTTGTGCTGAACATGACAGTGTTCTAACTTCCTGTAATTTTTTATCACTGAGAAGTTTAATACTAACAAGGTAGAAATGTTCTATTTGAAACACAGCTCTTGTCTAGTGTCGCCTCCTCACCTCGTTCAGATACTCAGATACTGGAAAGGAATTTAGGCTTCTGAAACCAGAGGAGCTTAGTTGCAATCTAATGTTCTGGCTGCAATGATCAGGACACATCAACCTCCATCCCAGGGTTGGATAGGGTTCTGGCTGAAATGATCAGGACACATCAACCTCCATCCCAGGGTTAGATAGCTGCTCTCCAGCTCCGCCTGAGGACCAGAGAAAAAATCCATGAAAATGGTTTGAGAGGTTGGCAGACAACTCCATACTAACACACAGCAGACTAGATGCACATCTTGAGTTTGTTCACTCTGCCTTCTATTGCTATCCTGGGTTGTAACAATCTTGTGTACCTGGACATCTCTGTCAGTACTGAGGAGGGAGAGAAACGTAAATAAATCATGGTCTTTGTAATATAAAATATTACAAAATGTTTGTTGCTGTGAATGTATCAATAAACGCATGTACAAAAACTCAACAACATACTCAAAAGTAGGTTTTGTGGCAGCTCAGTACATTCAAAATACATGCAAATTAAAAAAGTTAAACACAACTTTATATGACTGCAAAAGAAAATTCAAGGCCTTAAATCCCTTGCAAATCATTTTCAAAATGTCAGAATTTGATTTGCCACAGACACAAAGTCTAAGATGTGGCACTATTGATATGAGATTTGACTATTTCTTCTTGTCAGCAGGAAAATGTTAGCCTTTTTTAGGGGGAATATTAATTAATTTCATGTCTTTTTGGATGGCATGCTGTGACAACATTCTTCAACTCGGAAAGTCGAGTTACTACCAGTGGAACGGCACTGTGGGTGAGAAACCATGTACTGCATAAAAGACAATGTGAAAACTTTCCCCCGCAAGGCTAAGGCTGACCTTAGACTAACATGCATCTGCTGCACACTGGTGCGGTCTCTAGTGGCTTGTACACAGATTTGCATATATCGCCATTTATTATATACCTTACTTACTTTGGACCAATGTAACTTTCCCATCTTCGACTGCAAGCAGAGAAAGTGAATTTCTTTGAATTTACCAACTCATTAAGGTTTGCTGAGGACCCAGAACTACAGGAGACAAACCCAACATTACATTCTCCTCTCCACCCACTCACTCACTGTCTGGCCACAGTCATGTGACCCACACACCTTAACACTTACCACTCAAGACTTTTGTTCCACCATTCAAAACTGGAGCAGAAAAAGGTGGAATAGTAGGCTACTACCACAGTCATGTGTGAGTAAATGTGTCCTATGGTACACTAGAGTTGAAAAAATCAATAGAAGTGATGAGGATTTAATGAAATGTAATCCCAAATTACAAACTGGGCCTACTTTTGATTCTAAAGGTTTTTTTTGACAGGGAATCAAAAGGTTGATTTGTTTTACTACTGAGTGCCCAATTATTTGTTTTACAGTCAAGGGAAGCTGTTGGCTGATTGCAGTGTTATAAACATAATACAGACATTCCTATTAATCTAAATTACTAAGGTACATTAGTGAAATAAGAAGGCAAATTCAGTACAGGAAGCAAATGGGGCACCACCATCATCTCAATATGGCTCAGTTACAGGTGCATAAATGACCTATGACCGTGGTAAACCCATAGCCTATGTCATATTAGTAATTTCCCTTTGCTATGGGGCATATAGCCTAAGAATAAGTTGCGGAAACTGTCGTATATGTCAGTGGGGGTAGCCTGTAGAAAACACATGATAGAAGCACGTGTTAATTGCTCACCCCTAACCCTTTGCACCTATGAGGGGAAATAGGAAGCCTTTCTGATACAAACTACCATGTTTTCACTGTACTCCAATCCGCTAAGGGGCACCAATACAAATAAAACAGCAAACGCGAGAGCAATCAGGAAGGGAATGCGTTTTCCGGTCATGTGTCAGTTCTTCTTTCCGTTCCAACCCGGTTCACTAGTGAGCCACTTTGCTAAAGTGCCAGTGATTCCACGTGTGGATTTCATTCGAAAGCTCGCGTAAAACACATTTGATAACATGAGTTCGTCATTTGAACAGATGCGAGCAAATGTAGCCAAGCTGCTCCGTGGTATCGACAGGTAGCCTTTTTTGTAAAACATAGAAGAAATATAGCTTACTAGCTAGCTAGTTAGCCAACTGTTCACCCATGGCATTTGTTAGCTTTCGGTCCAGCTGCTATTAAGCGGTGAACTAGCTTGCTGTGGTAGCGTGTGGAATTCATAGGGGTTAGCATGAGCTATGTAGCTATCATTCTGTAAACACTAACCATCTTATCCCCCCATTCAGATATATAAGACCTTGTATTACACACCGCCTTTGTTGAGCAGTGACTAACGTATTCGACGCGCCAATCTGCTTCTGTAAAATTAGCCTATTTAAGAATAGCGTTGGCAGGATGTTATGAGAGGATGAACGTAATATGGCTCTTTTGTGTTTGAAATGCTGTGTTAAAGGTACCGTTAATTAAGTTTAATTAAAATTTATCTCCCATCTAAACCTGAAATCTCTTAATACCATTCTCAGATACAACCCAGAGAATCTGGCTACTTTGGAGCGCTATGTGGAAACGCAAGCAAGAGAAAACGCCTATGACCTGGAAGCCAATCTGGCTGTTCTTAAACTGTGAGTTTCCCCAAAAGATCGTATAAAACGTACACACCATTATCATCACACGTTTTATTTGCCACTGTGTCTTCAACCAGTGAAGTCGTGTCAACTTAAATTTCATATGATTGGTATAGATACGCCATCTCAGTATTTACAAACCATCAACATGCACCACCTTCAACTTCACCAGTAATTGTTCCCCGGATTATGTTGATGGATTGTCCTGCTGTGTGCAAGGAGGCATACATATCCAGCTGTTTTACAACTTGTGTTGTATTCGTGCTCATATACATTTTCAACTTTGTGAATTTTACTCAGCAGCTTAAAATATGTATCTTCTGTGTACACAGCTCATCATATAACTACTTATGTGTATTTATCATATCTCAGTGTAAAATCTTTAATACAAGGACATGCCAGATAGTTTACTAATGCTCTGATCTAGTTCTCAATTTAATAAAGAAAACTGCCTTCACACATGTTGAGGGTGAGCTGAAACTGATTCTACCCAACACCGACTGACAGGCCAGACTCAGAAAGGTGGCACAATGGTGCCTGGTCTCTGCACACCATTCCTAACCAAGGAGTGCACTGAAGATGAACGCTTTTAATCTAGATTTAGGTAGAAGAGTATTCCACAGGAGTGAGGAGTGATTCTTTATCAAAAGAATAATGGGATCTGTGATCAAGTAGTGTGAATGAAGCCTGTTTCTCTGAAAAAAGTCTTGTTAGTGTGATTAATCTATTTGTGTCTGATTAACTTATCTGAATGTTTTCTCCTCTTAGCTACCAGTTCAACCCAGCTTACTTTCAGACCACAGTCACATCACAAGTCTTGCTCAAGGCCCTGACGAATCTGCCGCACACAGACTTCACCCTATGCAAGTGCATGATTGACCAGACACACGTATCTTTTTGGAACCTGTTATTTATTTTTTTATCTTCAACATTCTTATTACTAGGATGTAATCGTCATTGATCTTTAAAGATATAAAGAATGAAGTTAATATACTCACACTTGTTTCAGCGGGCATGCCTGTTATTTGTAGCTCATGCGGATCTTAAAACTGCTCATGGTCACAGTGGAGAAAAGGTTCATCTTTGCAAGAGGTTTGATTTCCTTGACTACAGTGTCGCAGCAGGAGGAACGACCGATTAGACAGATACTCTACCTGGGGAACCTTCTGGAAACGTGTCACTTTCAGGCATTCTGGGTAAGGTCTTGCACAAACACAAACACCTGCACACTCACAAGGGCTCGGAAAAAGATAACGCATCAAGTAGTTTGTTTTATTGCATCAAGAAGCCCATCTGTTGTCTCTGTGGAACTAGCTATTTATCTTGATTTGTCTACTAAATGTTGTCTTTCTGTATGACATGGTTGGTGTTTCTCTGTGACTACCTCAGACTAGCCTGGAGGAGAACAGGGAGCTTATTGATGGCATCACTGGATTTGAAGAATCTGTACGCAAGTGTGAGTAAAGATTTAAAAGCCTTTCCTGATTTCGTGAGTGGGGTATGAACCCATTTAAATGTTTACACAAATACACCTATACTCCATAGTAAAATATCAGCATGGATTACAATTGAAACAACCAGTCACCTAAAATGTATTTCTTCGGCCATGCAAATAAATATTTGGAAAGAAAAATTCAAATCACAACAAACATTTGTAAATGTCCCCAGGTTCATAAGACATCAAGAATTCCTCTAGCTTACTGCAGTAGAACTCAAATACTTAAAAACACTGGCTATATAAAAGACCATAACAGCTATCACACACACACACACCCACCCACACACAGAGATGAATATAAGCAGTGTTTCCCCTAGGTTTACAGCTTTGGGGGGGGGGGGGGGCTGCGGCACGGTGCGCGGCGTGGCGTGGCGTGGCCACCGACACAAACGCTTAAAGGAATCATGGTGTTCATGTGTTTCTTTTAATGACAGCAGTCAATATAACAACTAACATGTCTTTTTATGACAATTATCCACAAAGGGTGCAGCTTTTGTCGCTGCAGTGGTGTATCTTTCTGGGCTTCTGGAAGAACATTTTTTGAGATATTTGCGGCCTAAAATGCCTGATTTCGCAGGAGCTTTTCCAAAAAGTTGCGATGAAAGTTTTTATTTTTAGGTTTTTTTTGCAATGAAATTGGCGAAACAAGTGAAAGTTGCGATAAAAAGTTGTGAATTGTCCTCTTTGTAATTATAATTGAGTTATTTGTTGAAAAATAATTGATTAATAAACAAACATTAATTCATCAAGAACAAAACGATTGAGAAATGGTCCTTCTAATAACCTCACCAATATGCCAAACAAAAGATTACCAGGACTACAAAAATGTAGCAAAATAGGCTTTACTTATCCACAACGAAGTGCACATGTTGGCATTACAAAAGGACCAGTACGACTGAATAAAATGTTATGAATGTCTCAGCCTTCATATGACGAAAAAAATAAAACAGCCTGTGTCACTATGATCTGTCTCGTCATCTGACGTCCTGCCTGTGTTTCTGCCATTCTCATTGCTTTTATCAATCTGTTTTGCTATCCTTGTTTATTTATTTTATCCGTATAGGTGTTCAATTTCATATATTAATTTAAAGTCATCCAATTTCAAGTAATCTATTCTTCTACACTAGCTGCTACCTTATCTTCAATCCGAAAGTAACGTTAAATCTCCATGGCAACAGCTCTTGAGGGTTTGGCAAATAATCTGATTTATTGCTTCCTTCATTATTCACAGCAAAATAAATAATTTTCGTTACATTTCATAGATTTATTACCATACAACTCGCGGAAAATTATAAAAAAATGGAAGCCAGATCTATTTCTGAATTTTCGGTGCGGACATTCTGTACGTACGTTCTGTTTCCACGTCTGTTGTAGCCATTCTCATTGAGCCTCATTGTCGACCCTACCCAGGAAAAGATCTCTGCCGGATTCATGAACGCCTGGATATTAGTTTTTTTTAAAGCTTAAACGTGTCCGTAGCTGTGCACTGATTCTTAAGCCCAATTCTGTCCGGTGGTGGGAGCGTGCTCACCTGCGTGTGCGTGTGCGTGTGCGTGTGTGTGTGTGTGTGTGTGTGTGTGTGGTGTGTGTGGTGTGTGTGGTGTGTGTGGTGTGTGTGGTGTGTGTGGTGTGTGTGGTGTGTGTGGTGTGTGTGGTGTGCGTGGTGTGCGTGGTGTGCGTGGTGTGCGTGGTGTGCGCGGTGTGCGCGCGCGCATCGCGGCGGAACTCTGCCATGCGCGATACAGAGAGCAGAGAATTGAAAACGCGCGACCATGTAGAGACAGAAATTACATGCCGTCGTGTAAATAAGATAAATAACATAAGGCTATTTATTTTGTTTAATAAAAGAACAAGCTATAGACCTGTTCTATAGGAAAGGTAACCTTAAATTACTTCCGTTGTGATCTGGCGCTTTATAGAAAATAAAATTGAACAAAATCAACTTGACCTTCCAGGGGGGGCGGGGGGTGCCGTTGGGGGGGCGGGGCGCCCCCCTAATATAACGGTAGGGGAAACACTGATAAGCAAACCAAACAGATTCATCAATATAGCCACTCTTTGGACACATCGGTGACATGACAAAAGGAATGCTGAAAGTGATGGCTCATCAGTTTCTAATAAGATAACTTTCGACTCGCAGCTTGGTGTTACAGTAACTGTGTCCCCAGTGTCATAAGTGCCGAGATGCTAACTAATGACATCCAGCATAATGTACTTAAACACATTAATGCTGAAAACCAAGACCATGGTGAATAAAACTTTCAAAAAAGGCTTGATGCCTTTAATCAGCAGTTGATCTCTCAGCTGGTTCAAGAATGTTGGTAGACTATGTAGAGTCCATGTTAGGCCATGCAATTAGACAAGACCAGACATGTTGCTCAGCATGCACAAATGCTTTGCTACAGAACATTTGTCAAAGATAAAATATTAAGGGAAATGTTTAGTCTCCCACAACTGGTGAGGCAATTTTTGTTGAACATGAATTTGGTGTAGTCATTAGGACTATCTGAAGGAGTACTGTTTTGCATTTAATCAGAACTCGGATAACGTCATCATTCTGGTGCTATTTGGATGTTATTTTGTGTTTTTTTTTATGTTATTCTGTGTCTTTGTGTCTGTTTTCAGTTATCTGCCATGTCGTGGGAATCACCTACCAAAACATTGAACACAGGCTTTTGGCTGAAATGTTGGGAGACCCATTGGGTAAGAAGGCATTTATCAGGCCAAGTCAATGCATAGATCATTGTTCACACAATATAAGTTCTATATAACCCAGACTCGAGTAGGTGCAAAACAACTGGATCCTTTGGTACTGGATTGGCAAAAGTTCTTGGAAAACTGCTCTAGATGTAAATCCTTCTGTAGTCATTTGATCTAGTAGGACCAGACCAGTGTAAAGTCAATATTACTAAACTCCAGATGAAGCCATATTTTAACAGACATGACTGCTCCTCTGTCTTTTTTTTAAACTACATTTCATTTGAAGTGTAGTGTTTCTTTTGGCTTTGTTCTCATTTTAGTTCTTGTCGTGCCCCCCCCCCCCCCCCCCCTCCTTGTCCTTCTCTTCTCTTCTCTGCAGACACTCAAGTGAAAGTGTGGATGAGTAAATATGGCTGGACAGAGAATGAAGATGGTATGATATTCATCTTCAACCAGGAAGAGAGCATCAAACCCAAGAACATTGTGGAGAAGATTGACTTTGAAAGTGAGTATGACCTGCCACACATTGTAATAATCCCATTGGTGAGAAAGCATAGCTAGTGAAGGAGCTGTTTTTATCCCATCGAGAGCTAATCTTTGGTTTTGGAATGTGAACTTGAGCAAACCGGCTATGCCGACGCTTGTCTGAGCCTCAGGCGCTCACTGGGGCTCACTGAAACCTACTTCACTTCACCTGCTTAACAATCATGCAGATGATGGCAAAACAATAGAAGGGCAAATTGTCAGCTGTTGTCAAATCATTTAAAGGGAGAGCAGGTGATGCTGAAGAAACCAGCAAGAGTATAAGATTTTGAAAGATAACAACCAGAAAAATCCCAGCCCCTTCTTTCAGACCTCCATGTTTCATTCACACAAAAACACCCAGATAAGCTTCATTCCCACATCTGTAAAACTTCCTGTTCAAAGCCTATATAGACTATTGAGATAAATACCCTGAAACCACACTACATCACAACTACAATCCAAACACCTGTGAACAAACACAAAGATTAAAAACATGGTACGTGTAAACATAGCTACATAGTCTACCGGCGTTAGTGTTGGTCTAATACGTTAGCTACATAAGTAGCTAGCTTTATAGTTTAGGCTACATAGTTTAGGACTATTAAAAAAATTAAATAATAAAATGCACCTGTCCAACAGAAATGAGGCAACCATGGCATCACTTTTCAGTCCCTTCAACTCCCTCATTTGGCCCAATCATTATCTCCTGATCTCCTTGGGCTGCATTGGGTTGAAGAGCTAGGTTGTAGCTCATTATGCTAACTGCCACACCACCATCTACAAACCAACAACTGCCTGGCTTCCTGGCCCTTTTGATGGGTGCTTTTAGTGAACTGTCATGCTTGGCTTCTGGACCCTTTTGGCCCCATCTCCTTGGCTGCCTACTGACTTCTTTGGCTGAGTAGACAGTCAACTGATAGCCAGACTGAGAGGAGGCATGTGTTTGTGTTTGTTAAATATGCAAGCCTTTTGGTGCATAGCCCTTGTCTTTCTTGTCTTTATTGCTTGGTTTAGCAGTACTAGCTGTTGTAGTTATAGGTGGAACTGGAAATTCTGGCTGCACTTTTCCTGCCGTTCTTGTGCGAATAGCTTGCTAGCTTTTATAGCAATATATCTGCCTAGCCTATGGAAGACCAGTCACGCGCAGTGACTGCATGGGCAGAGTGTGTGCAAATAGGTATGTAGACAGAGAGGCAGGTAGGCCAACCAATCACTTCATTCGGGACGAATGCCACAGATGAGGGATTTTTTTTCCTTTTTGTTGTCAGCATTTAATTTATTCATTGATATCGGGATGTAAAGATGCTTCTGAAATAAATCGCCTACCCCGCCTTTAAGACAAATTTAAATAAATTAATAAATTAATACTTAAACCTTATTGGCATCACAAACTATGTCAGTGTTGCTGTATTGTCCACAGTTTCAAAACAAGAAACTGTCAGAAAACTTCAGCAAGTAAAAAGACCTGACAAGACAACATGTATATCAAAAATGCCATCGGGTTAAACAAATGGACATGTTTATGTTGTGTAGTTTGAGACCCTGGTGTTAATCTAGAGCGGAGTGAATGGTTTTGAGTGCAAACTTTTCACAGAACTGACTTTTCCTTTTCTCCGATTTCATCAAAACATCAGACTGATATGTCAACAACCATTGAGTAGAATTGTATAGTCAACATTGTCTCAGTTTCAAGTGATGGATCTAACTAAAATGACTGACTGGCCAAAGAAACTACATGTAACATTTCTGCACGGAAGCATGTGTCAGATGAAGCATGTTGTTTATAATGCTCCAATCCTACCTTTCCCTACAGGTGTATCAAGCATAATGGCAACATCACAGTGAACCCCTCATCACAATATGTCATCACAGCGAACCCCTCATCACAATAATATCTCCGGATTTTTTACCCATTTCTTTTGCCTTCATTAAAAAGAAAACAACAACTTTGCAATAAACATAATGGATCTGCAAGTGTTTTGCTTCTGTGCATTTCCTGTTTCTGTGACAAGGTACCTGGTTTTGTTACATTAGAGGTATTTCTATAGTGTGTGTGTGTGTGTGTGTGTGTAGTTATATAAATATTACATGACTAATGAAAATGTTGGCCAGTATTTTCACTGAAGACATCTTAAACCTCTGATCAACTGCAATTGTCCTACAATGATCTTAAGACTTTAGCTGTTACATTAACCAGCCAGAATACAGAGCTGAGTGGGCTTTGAGATATATTTACCAGTCAGTCAGCTGTAATATGGCCAATATATTATATATATATGTATTAGTTTTTCCATCAAAATCCTTACTTGGCATATTCATGAACGTCTGAGCCAATAGTAAGAATGAAAAAAATAGTGTTATTTCCTCTTAAAGTGAATTCTATAACTGTTCAGCTGCTTCCTTCAGTTCTGCACATTTTTTCTACACAATCTTTTGCTCTGGAATGAGGGGCTTTGCCTGTGCTTGTTTTGGCCTTGGGGAGGAATAATACCAAGAATTCTCTTGAATAACAGATGGGATTAAGCTATGCTTATTTTCTTTTATTGGTAAAATAATGGTTGCGAAAATAATTGAAGTTAATAGCAGAGCATATGCCCTGATATTCCGACATTTTCTAATACAAAACCGAAACTTGATTGAGCCATTAAGCCCGTTGTGCGATGTGTTCCAGGTTTTGACACGGTACGGTTCACTTTGAGGGGTGTGGTTATACAGGTAAAGGTAGGACTACTTTACTGTGCATTTTCAACGGATCCGCGTCGACAGTCGGGTGAAGTTCATTGTTGTGAGATTTAAGGATATGAACTTTAGAAAGTAGGCCTAAGCTGTAGTGGAACACCAGTGGTGAGATGTCAGACACCAAGACAACTTCAACACCACAGTCGCCAGACGAATGGCCGGAACCACTTGGAAGTCCAACTTTGTGGAGTCCCTCTACTTACCCCCGTAATACAATAAGCACTCTTAAAGTGGCAGATGGGCTGTTCGTGGACCGCTCGTTCCCTAGAGGTGATATCCTCCAGCAGACCTTAATTGAATGGAAGCGTCCAAAGGTACGTTTATTTAAAGTTGCCCTATTTCTCCGAGGTGCAGATACAACCAACACTAAGGAATTATTGGAGACGTTTGGACTGAATATGTTTATGGTTAGGGCATGATACGGGAAACCGTGGTGCGACACTCATAAGGTAAACTGAGTTGTAAAAACTGAAGACCCAGACTGCTAGTAGCCTTGTAGATGTATCTCAAACCGACTCTGTTGCGAATGTTGCGACGTGTGGAACCGACCAATGTAAATGTCTGCACATAAATTAGTGCCCTACTGCACAGCAGGTTTTTTGAGAGGTTTTAGGCTAATAGTTGCCTATAATGTCTACATCCGTTAAGATAGGCGGATATATGGACCCTCCCAGGTTGACAGCGGGCATATCCAATTTGTATAATACAATTTATTCTTAATTTTCACTAATGACTTATAATAATGTATTAATATGTAGTGATCTCAGTCGTTCTTGCCGTTTATTAAAACAGGCACAAGCATCGACACATTGAGACCAGCCCAGATAGCCAGCATAAAACGGTCCACCTGTGGATTTTGGTCGGCACCCCACAGGTGGTAATTGCTCTGGGACCACCAGGTTAGTGTAACTGGGCGTGGATATGAAGAAAAGAACTAAATGTTATCGAATCAAAATCAGCCACTAAACAGAAGAAGTCCATAGCCTAGGCTGCAATAAGGCTCTCAAGATGAGAAATGACATGGTCAATTAAAGTCTTATGTTACTCACTGCTACCATCTATAAAAATGTTGGAGAAAATGACTGAAGACGTATGAATGAGTAAAGAAAAAAAAAGTGGCAAAATGGTTTGCCTGTAATTGATGAGCAAAAGGCCAGTGGGACCGGTATCTGCCCCAAGTGGGCCGACATTGGTCCACTGCCCTTTTGCCATCACAGAGAATGGGCTCTCTTATGCAGACACACTTTACAGGGCAGACAAAGATACCAAACATGAAAAACTACTCTACATCAATAACTAAATATATATATAACCACGTTTCTCTGACAACTTATTGGAGCTGATAGGAACAGTAAAAAGGTACTGCTGTGTCAAGCCTGCACAGAAAAAAAGGAATGATTTGATAAATGTGACAAGACCAAAGCCTGTATACTCCTAAATGTGGATGGAGCCGAGAGGGAGCAGTCACCCGTGGTCATGTTGGCAGAGAATGAGGTCATAACCCCTACGGAGTTCAGCAAGGATGCCAAATGCCTGAACAAGAAATACCCGTTTCTCCAAGGAAAGTCATTTTATTGTATCGTGGTTATACCTTAATAACCATCTAAGGACATTGCATCAAAAAATTAAATACCTGATAGAATATTTATTGATGCTATAATTATGCAGATTATGTCTCTATATAATCTTTTTATCATGCCTGCCAATCGAAAAAAAAATCATAATTTGTGCACACAGGCATATTTATTTTCATTTTACAAATAGTAAATCAAATGAATGTGATTTAAATACCACTATGGTACATTAAGCAAGCCTTGGTTGTGCAAGGTCAGGATGGGTCAGTGGCAAGGCATGCTGGGCCAGGAACAAAACAAACAGACACAGCTACTGTCTGTGGTATTAGTCTCGTAAATCCTATATGATGGTGTGACGATGTGATCATCCCTACAGGTGAATATGTGCTCTGGCTGTCATGCCATCGAGCCGGGCTCTTTGGTGTGGTGGTCAGAGCGCATGTTTGGCACCCTGTAGACTCGGGTTCGAGTCCGGGTGGGGTGACCACGCTCTCCCTTCGCTACAGATGGGCTATGCAAGTTTTAATTTTGTTCATTAATGTGCTATTTGTTGGCAATTCAAATACATTAATATAGCTTATTGCATCATTTGTCGATATGGTGTGACTCTTGTAGGCAATCTACAGGTATTAACTATGTCATGTAAGCAGAGGGTGGTTGGACCGTGAGTTGCTTCTTGCTGTGCGCACTGTGCACGCCCGGGAGTTGGAGGGCCCAGGAGGCCTCCGTGTCCAGTGGCCCTTGATTTCATCATCCGTCCAGGTTCAATCTCTCACTTGGTGCGGTGGTTGTGTTACGCACTGCTATGCGGCAGGTCTAGGTTCATTTGAGGTTAATTTCTGCTCACCCTGTGAAACTGGTGACACATTAGCAAAGCGACTTGCTTTTGAGTCCGTCACTATTCCCTATCAGCATAGGGATAGCAACAGACATATTTTAGAGATCTAACTTAATGGCTCTAAAGTCTATACGGAGACAACATACACATGCATTTTACTGAACATAATTGAATACAGGGTTTCCTCAAGCTTTATATTACTACCACAGGTGCCCATTTTGTTGATTTTCCAAAACTTTATTAATCGTCATGGGGATTTTTTTTAACAAACTGGAGCATTTGCTAATCTGCAGCATACAAAATAATGACTGTTCCTTCCACACTCTATTCCTGTCACTTTGTAATCGCAAGCCATGTTATGTTCCATGTATAGCTATTCATCTGTCCTGCTCGTGGATAGGCCTATTGTGATCTCTCTTAGTAGGTGATGTATGTTGGTGATACGTTTTTACCAACAAGTGTATAAGCAGATGTAGGTTATAATAAACAAACTTTATTAAGCACTTTGTTTTGCCATCTTGCAACTGTCCCTCCGCATAACTATTGTACAGTGGTCAGTATGACTGAATGTGTGAGCTCCCTCTAGTGGTGCTCTTTAGGTAGGACACTGCAACAATGACGATGTCGTGGCTGTATTATTGTTCTGGTCACCACATTGTAGATATCTAAGCCTGTTGAAGAACATGTGCAGTAATGCCTTCACTCAGGCCTAAACAGATTTGTCCAGACCCACCAATCATTCACTTTCTGTATCTGCCACTGTCTGTAAAGCAGAAAATATTCTACCTTTTTAATGAATAATCAAAAGACTTTGAAAAAGTAAGATGTGCTTATCTAACTGCAGGAGATCTGTCCATTTCCACAATTCATTGTGGACGAGGCTACACGTATGGATGTCTGCCAAGGGAAACTGAGTAAGTGTTTTGTTTTTCTTGGGATGATGGGCAATGTGACAATTAGGCTCCTGTACAGGGTACCTCTAATGTATTAATGCATGGCCACACAGCTGTGTATTTAGGTTAGCCATAAGTTATGCAAACTTAACACACACACACACACCTGTGTTTAGTGAAACAGTGATCTACATCACACACACAAACACACACACACACACACACACACACACACACACACACACATACATACTTAAATAAATAGCAGACGTCTCTTCCAGTGGGGACAGTGGAGCTGAGCCAACAAGGCTGATTATTGGACTGCACATCTCAGTTTAGGAAGGCCACAACCCTTCTGTTCAAACACTGATCAAACACTGATGTTTATAGAGAGAGAGAGCAGAAATAACTGGCTGTATACAATTACCTATTGACATGCTAGCATTGTGCTGAGCAATTTAGCTCCTTTTGACTTGGTGAAATTGTCATTGTCTGTGAAAACTAAAAAGTTAAATAATCGTTTTCTGTGTTGTTGTTGTTTTCCCGGTTTGTTTCATCCTGTTGTCTTGTTTCCCACTCCTCCCCTTCATGCAGATGACTGCTGGTTTCTGTCTGCGGTTGCCTCTCTCGCCCTGCACCCATCCCTGCTAAAACAGGTTGTGTCAATGGGACAGAGCTTTCAAGAGGGCTATAACGGCAGCTTCCACTTCCGGGTAAGATCAGTCACTTCCGGGTGAGACCAGTCACTTCCGGGTAAGACCAGTCACTTTTGGGTAAGACCAGTCACTTTTGGGTAAGACCAGTCACTTTTGGGTAGGACCAGTCACTTTTGGGTAAGACCAGTCACTTTTGGGTAAGACCAGTCACTTTTGGCTGGAACACACGGGTGCCAATTTATTCTATATAGTCAAGGTGCTAATGTTAAACTCTCAGAAGCTCTATTTTATTTATATAAATATATATTGTTATAACCCTGATATAGCTAAATGAGATGGATAATCATGGCTATAGCTTTCTGTCTTGTAGAAAAGAGTCGGTTTCTAATGTATAATTTAGAAACATCACATGGCTATATTATGTTCTGGGGTACTTGACGAACAGACTGAGGATGCCATAGACTTTGTGATTTCACCAAGCTGCCCAGTTCCCTTGACACACAGGTAGCACATTCAAACAGGAGTGGTTTGTGATCAATTACATGCGCATGACCTCAGCCTATTGTTTGAATTGGCAATGAGCCATGGTGCCTGGAGAAACCTGAAAGACTGTTTGTATACTACCCAGCCACACCCATACTCTCCTCCTCTCTCTCTCTCTCTCTCCTTCCCCCTCCCCCCTCTCTGTAGTTCTGGCAGTATGGCGAGTGGAAGGATGTGAAGATTGACGATCAGCTTCCCACTGAGAATGGACAGCTGATCTACCTGCGCTCTGCTCAGAAGAATGAGTTCTGGAGCTCCCTGCTGGAAAAGGCCTATGCCAAGTCAGACTCTGTCTTGTCTTCTCCTCTTCTGTCCTCTTCTGCCAAGTTGATTGGGTGACTGGGTGTTTGTCTGTCTGGGTGTTTGTCTGTCCGTGTTGGTGCTGTGGTCTACCACTAGCTCCACCCATTACATAATTGTTTTGTCTTACTGGCGGACTGTTTAAAGCTACAGGTAGCTTCCATTAGCTCCTGCGTGTGTTGCATACGGATGTCTTTTTGATTGCACATCATTCATCAGAGAACTAAACAACTGCCTTTTCTGTTTATCCGGTTGTCTTATTTGTTTTAATAACACAGGACTACTTTCCTTGAAGTGTTAAAATGCTTCAAGGCATAGTTTGTGTTATAAAATAGACATTGTGAAGTTCATCAAATCAAATCAAATCAAACTTTATTTGTACGGCGCGTTTCATACAAGGAGGTAACACAATGCGCCTCACAGTAGGAGAGAAAGGGGGGGGGGGGTTACAAACACTTGTAAAAAACACACAGATTTGGAAGTCTTCCAAGTTATCAGGTAGAGATGGCACAATGTTTTAATTTCACCCAGGAACAGTATGAACTATTACGATTGTGATTGTGATCACCATTTACCCATGAACCCACATTCATATAACGACAAAACAATTTGGCTGTTCTATTTAATGATGTCCATACATCCACCTCTTTAGTATTTTAGGTCAATTCCTGATGCTGTTTTTTGTGTTTCCATGCCACCCCCTCTTTGATGCCTTTCCTTCTACCCCTGGCAGACTAAAGGGGGGCTACCGGGCCCTCAACATGGGCTTCCCCCACGAGGCTATGGTAGACCTGACAGGAGGAGTCACTGAGGTCTTCCAAGTGGCAGCCCTGCCTAAGAATCTGGGAGGTTTCTTGAAGCCCCTTTTGGCCAAAGGGGCCCTTATCAACTGTGCAAACAGCCGGGTATGTTAACATTGACTGCAAAACATTAGTTTTCACTGATGGGTCCGAATGTTCTTTTACCCCAAAACACTGAATACTGACCTGCCTGAACCTGACCACCACATAGCTGATCACGGTGTTCATTCCAGGGTCTCCTTCCGCAGAAGAATGTGTTTGGAATCCTGTTCCAACACGCTTACTCCGTGACCAACATGGAGAAGGTAGAATCATTGCAGACTGTAAATCCTAAGGACACTGGGCACGTTTTGTCAGCCGTCTTCTCCTCCTCCGTCATTCTCGGCCATTCTGTCCCATCAGATCCAAACCAAGTCAGGCGCTGTGGAGCTGGTGCGCGTACGCAACCCATGGGGGAGCACCGAGTGGGAGGGCCCCTGGAGCGACGTCAAAGGGTACGTCTGAATCTGTGCTGGTCCCTGTCCAGGGAGATCTATGGGTGTGTGTGTGTGTGTGTGTGTGTGTGTGTGTGTGTGTGTGTGTGTGTGTGTGTGTGGTTGTGAGACAGGCCTGTGATTGTCATGTGTGATCTCTGTGTGTGTGTGGTTGTGAGACAGGCCGGAGTGGAGGGAGGTTTCAGCACAGGAGCAGCAGCGCATTGAGAGGGTGAAGAAGGAAGATGGAGAATTCTGGTTAGTCTGATCTAACGGTCAATCACTGGATTTAATTTCACCTCACACTCTTTCTAGCACATTCTCTATCACTGTCCTTTTGCGTTCCTTTTATGCTCCCTCGTGTTCTATTTAATCCCTCCTCTCTCTCTCTCTCTTCTTTTGGGTGTGAGTCTAAGAGAATGGTAGACGACATACTTAAGAGCTGGAAGGCCTTTTGGCTTTTCAAATGACTTGATGATGGTGACCCAGTTGATGTCCTTTTTCCTAATGTATTCGTTATACCTAACACGTTTGACCATGACAACAGTCTAGAGACGCTGCTCTCTTTTAAATGGTCTTGTATAACGCCATTATTAATTGTGTCCATTTTAATGTACTCAAGAGACCTGACACAAAACGGAAGATCCATTTACCCAATAGCCATAATCAGTCACCTTCATGGAGAGTCACGCAAACCTCCGATTTATTGTAACCATCTAGCAGTGGACCAATGGGTAGCATTCACAGACTACGAGGATGTTTTGAGGCCACCGACTGGAATAACTCTTATAGCTTCATCCAGTAACATCAATGAGCAAGTGGACAAGGTCTCGTCATACATTTCCTTTTGTGTGGAAAATATCATTCCCACTAAAAAGGTAAGTATCTTCCCCAACAATAAACTTGGGTGACTAAAGAACTAAAGAAAATCCTCCAAAAGAAAAAGGGAGTCTGTTTAACTGGCTCCAAGACTGAAAAAACGAGGTTAATAGAGAGCTCAAGTGTGCCATCAAAATTGCCAAACTGAAATATGAAGACAAGGTGGATCAAATATTTACGCAAGGGATTTTCTGTACAGCTTGGCAAGGTCTTAAGAACATGGAAACTATGAATATTGCTTCCACCACCCACAAGTTCATTCAGGTTGCGGACCGTAGTCCGTAGTCCCTTCCTACACCAGACCTGAGACAGACAACAGCACCCAGTTAGATGCTAATAGATAGATAGATTATCTCCACACTCAAACCCAATGACTCTGCACCTGGGCCAGACAACCTCTTATTGTATTGTGTGCACGCAGCTGAAGGGCATGTTCCAGCTCTTGTTCCAGAGCTCCATGGCTAGTGGCGTATCAATCCCTCAGCTGTAGAAACACTCCACGGTGATTTCCAAACCAAAGAAGGGTATCATCAAGGCCCTGAACGATCTTAAACCTGTGGCCCTCACCGCCTATGTGATGAAGGCTATGGAGAGGGTTATCCAAAACCATCACCAAGGAAATAGTCACAGACAGACCCAGTCCAGTTTGAATATCACACAGGTTGATGCACAAGTAATAACTACAGGCACCATCCACAAGCATCTGGGATCCCCCAACACTGCAGCCAGGCTTCTGTCTGTAGACTTTTCCTCTGCATTTAACACCCTGTAGCCACACATTCTTGCTGGATAACTCACCCCTCGTTTCCACCAAGATGACCAACTAATCCTGTGGATAACAGGTCACAGAGGATGCTAGTCAATAACACCTTCTCCGACCTCCTACACACTTCAACTGGTTCTCCTCACAATCTTCGATAACCTTCTGAAATGTACTTACAATACAGAGGAGACCAGGATATGCCAGCAGTGGCAATATCTCCTGAGGAAGCTCAACTCCTTTGGAATCAGCAAGGACACACTCACACTGTTTTACTACTCCTTCATTAAGTGCCATGACATTCTCCTTCACCTGTTGGTTCCACTCCATCGGCCTCCAAAAACAGAAAATGCCTGCCCCAAAATGATTGGACTTCCTGTCAGAGCCCTCTCCACCCTATGTGGGCAGAAGATGCTACTGTTAGTTGGCAGGTTCTTACAGACCTTTCACATGTCCTGTTCCCTGCCTTTGAGTGATGATTTGTGACTGGTGCATGCAAATGTTTCCTGTCAGAGAAGAATATGTCGCCACACCTATATCCAAAATCCATGCCTCTGTGGAATGTATTATTTATCGCCGGAGTTTAAGACAACCCACCCAAGCAGAATAGGTCATTTTTGCAGAGTCTCCACTGCCAAACTAGGGTCCAATATGTTAAAGGCCTTAATTGAATCAACCAGAGACATATATGATAATGTCTGACTTCAGAATAAAGGTATCTCCTTTCAAATTAAAACACCTTCAGATTAATATCAAATTACCATCAATAACAGATAAAGAAACAGATTCTCCCATATTTACTGTAAATAGAGCATTTAAACATTTCTATTAACCTTTCCTTAACCAAACAACATAAATCATGTTCGTTTTCCCCTTAACTTCAAATAATGAATTCATCTACTTTTTTTATAAACTAATCTTAAATGAATAATATTTCACAACACGAATAGTTAAATGAGTAGAATATGATCTGAACTGAACTGCACTCTGAACTGATTCTTTTCAACATTTTAAGTAAGATTATTTTGGTTTGGACCAATTTTAAATAGAAAAAAGGAAAGGAGCACATTGCAAAGGTTTGGACTCTTGGTCCCTCAAGACATTTGAGCTCTCCGATAACTTCTACAAGTTCTCCAACTCGAGGGAATTTTTACACCGTCACACTTTAACAACTTGTTTGAGACTGCTACTCAGATTCTAATGAATCAGGATAAAGCATCAAAAGACCATACTTATGGAAGACATCAGAAGAAAATCTTCCCTGCATCCTCACCCCAAAATTCAAGCTGTAATAGTTGCCAAAGGGGGCGTTACTAAGGACTGCCCATACAGGCTGCAGCTGCTTCAGGCCCTTATCCTTTTTTGATATTTTAAAATATGGAAATAAAAAATTAATCTTCCTTAAAATATTAAAGAAATGTGTTATTTTTTTTTTTACTTTCATGCCTTTTGGTAATCAGATCATCTTTTACTCACTTAAGTATTCACAGTAACAGGGGTGCCCAAACCTTTGCATGCCACTGTATGTACCATGGTATGGGGGTAGAAAATGGCACATAGTAGTCTTTTTAAATGTGGTTGATCCATATGATGGTTCAGTGAAGAGGTTTTAAATGTCATCTCTCTCTCTCTGTGTATCTCTCTTCCTCTGACTGTCCTGCTCTGTCTTTCTCTCTCGCTCTTTCTCTCAGGATGTCTCTGTCAGACTTCCGTCTGAACTTTGATTTTATTGAGGCGTGTCACTTGGGTGATGACACCCTGAGCTCTGCACAGCGGCCCTGGCACTGCACAATGCATCATGGGAGATGGGTGGATTACAAGTCTGCTGGCGGTCCTCACAAAGGGGGTATTAACTCATTAGCGTGCTGCTGCATGCAATCATACACATTTATACTTTATTTCAGCGTCTCCAATATGGTGTTTCTTTTATCTTTTCATTTATATGAACCAATCAAAGAAGTTCCAAATCAATAGCAAAGTCATAACTCGTCCTTGAAACATTGAAGCTTTCATGCCAAGAATCACACCAATTACGGCCTTACAGACCTAGTTGTGTATTTGCAGAAATGTTACCCCATGATATCTGAAGCACATCCCACAAGTTGGATTGGCTTGATGGGAACATTTCTTTTCAGTGATCCGTACACCTCAAACTTAGGTTTGTCTTTCCAGAACACATTTTTAATCTTCCCATGTCCAGTGCCTGTGCTTTGCTCATTATCCAGATATGGTCTTTTTTAAGGGAGGACCCACACTCATGCAGGCCCATGATGTTATTATTAAAAAAAAACACTGAAAGCAAAGTGCCTCAAGAAATACATTTCAGTGCCAGATAAGAGGAGGAAGAGAAGAAAGAAAGAGTTTTAAATTCAAGGGCGTAAGAAGGTGTGTGACAGTTTTATCTTCAGCTGAGGGAGTGAGGCAGCCTGGGTGATTGTGTTCAGGAAGGATGGTGCAGTTGGCTTGACTAATCTGTAGGCAAATCATCAGATCTTTGAACTTGATATGGGTAGTCAGTCATAGGAAGCCAAAAAAGAGAAATCAGATTTTTTTTCTTTTAGCCAACTGTCAGACTCTGTAGATGTTTTGCTGAATAATTTTAATTTAAAAATGGCAAATATTATGGATGACACTTCTTCAGTACAAGTTAAGACTGTCACCAACGAACAAAAAGCACTATGGAAATAAAATCCAACTGTTAAACTCTTAAAAGGAGAGTGTAGGAAGACTGACCGAAAATGGCACAAATACAAACTTAAGATCTACTATCAAGTCCATAAAGAGATGCTCCGCATATATAATGCAGTTAAAGAAATGTCTTCCTTCTGGAACATCATCAGTAGGTGCTGTGTTGACGTCACAGTTTGTGCTAGACACGACCAATATGTCAATCATAATAACCTTAAGGCCTCTTGTGCTGCCGGGCCAAACAGCGGGCCAGGGGCCTCAGGCAGCTGGCGCATCATATTTCTAGCCACATCAGGAAGGGGGGGCTGTGGCACCCAAATCTGCCTGCAGGTTTGAAGTAGTACTGGTAGTACTGGTAGTACTGGTAGTACTGGTAGGCCCTGATGGTCTGCATTGCTTCACCAGTGCCCCCATGCCCTGAAGTGCTGTGTCACCCAACTCCAAAACCACCATGTCTGTGTGAAATTAAATGAATAGATATAAGAGACCGTATCTCACTGCATGTGTTTTAGTGTCAATGCATACATAGAATGTGACCGTGTAAATGTGTGTAAATATGGAGTGTAAATATGGTGTGTGTGTGTGTGTGTGTGTGCATGTGTGTATGGGCATGTGTGTGTTTGTACGGGCGTGTGTGTGTGTGTGTGTGTGTGCATGTGTGTACGGGCATGTGTGTGTGTGTGTGTATGGGCATGTGTGTGTGTGTACGGGCATGTGTGTGTGTGTGTGTGTGTACGGGCGTGTGTGTGTGTGTGTGTGTGTGTGTGTGTGTGTGTGTGTGTGTGTGTGTGTGTGTGTGTGTGTGTGTGTGTGTGTGTGTGTCTCCAGCGTGGTACTGGCAGAACCCCCAGTTCCATCTAACTCTGCTGGAGCAGGACGATGACCCTGAGGACCCAGAGCTCAGCTGTTCCTTCCTGGTTGCCCTCATGCAGAAGCACCAGCGACAGAAGGGGATCAATATCTCCATCGGCCTGCACATCTACAAGGTGCCTCTCTCTCTCACTGCTGTGTTGTAACTCTTTGTGTCTGTTTATGTGTTTTGATGATGTCTTCCTCCGTCGCATTGTGCTTTTCTTTTGCTTTATTACATTTTTTTAGGCCAATTTGTTTGATTGTCTACCGTCTTTCTTGGGACCAATGACTGTAAAAAATAACATGGACAGCATACAATCAGTCAATAGTGAAACCACCAGTCACTAAAGAATGGGGGAGCTTTAACCAAATATGTTCTGATCTGGACAGACCTGACAGGTTATCTGTGTACTACTCATGCTCTGGCTGAAAAAGCACTTACTGCCCAGACTCTGGATGCAGTTTTGCTAATATGACCGACTCATTTTGGCTTCAGTTCTTCCTAGCATCAGTGCACGATGCCATGTTGTCCATGCTTTTTACAGTCATTGATTCGGGCCGTCTTAGAGGCTGTTCACACGTGCCATTAAAATGCATCTCCAGTTGTGATCAGATCTCACATTTCCACCCAATATGCAAATAAACATGTACATCATTTCCACTTGCAGTGATCAAATGCTTAAAATTATTATTTTTAACCAGCTGAAGGCAGCATTAGGGAGTCAAGTAATAGTAAATTCATTTTTTTCAGGCTAAGTATAGTTCCCAGATTCCCCATCTAAAAAAGTGGAGCGTTTTGTAGCCTACATAAATATCTACATTTGGGTCATTAACTATCATCTCACGGTTTCATGAAACCGCCAGTCTCAAGTGTCCAGGACTCCAATAATCTATGTATCACTAGAACCACGGCTCAAGTGTCCAGGACTCCAATAATCTATTTAACGGCGAGTGCGCAAGTCACACTTTTATTTTTAAATGAAAAAAAGCCATGTATGTGTATTTCATTAAAAATCGGTAGGGGGTTAGTTTGAGGCAGGTCTTAAAGCAGTATTGTGGATCTATTTTACCTTAAATAACAGCTTCCAAATCATTTAGTTGGTACATTGACTTGTAATGCAGAGAATGGCGTCTGTGCCACTCCCACAGCACGCCTGGTATTGCACTATGTAACTTTGGGTTACAAGGCGCGAGAACTACGAAATTCTTTATGGCACCACCACCAACAACAACAACAACTAGACCCATCTGCTAGCTATAAGAGGAAGCTAGAGCAGTGTTCTCTGTACGGACATCATGGCAGAGGCCACAAAGAAACTGAGAAAGGCGTTGTCGGAGGGAGCGAGGAAGAGAAAAAGAGAGAGTAACTTCATGATTGATTTCAAGATTATTTTACTAGCCTATAAACCATTCCATAGTCATGCACCTGAATATATATGTATCAGAAATGCTCTCGAGGTACACACCCAGTAGATCCCTGAGGTCTTTTGGCACTGAACTCTTAACACCGAAAAAGAGTTAGTCTCGGACCGTTTTTCACTTGTTGGCGAGAGCTAAAAGTTACAAAAGGATGCAAGTCAGATGCTGCACTAATAATTAGTTATTAGCTGTCTTGCTATGTCTGGTGTTGCGCTTGCTTGATGTTTCTGGTTGTGTTAGAAAAGTTGTTGACGTGCTAGTTTTTCATGATAAACATCCCTGCTAATGTTATTTATGAAAGAATGTGATGTAGGCTGTAACCTTATTGGCATCATCCCTGTCCCACAGAGATTTGTAGTTTTTCCGTGCCCAAAGTCATCGACCTCAATCCTGTGAGGCTAGCATCCAAATACATTTGATCTCACATCAAAAAGTTGCCATATGTCACCAACAGCATATCACTCTACCTTGTCAGTCCACATGCTTATTCGGCTTCTGCTGTCTTTGCCGGTTGTATTTACAACAGTGGTATAAAAGTGAGCTACACTCAGCAACTTTAGGGGGAGCAAAAAATACTAATTCTCACCTAATGGGGCTTTAAGAATGGTAGGGATACTTCAACTTCAATTATGTTTTCATAATGTGTTTTCAGCTTATTTTGCATGACAGTGCAACGATTAGAGCCTTGCTTCTGAAGAGATGAATCACTGACAGTAAATTCAAGGTGTAACTTTATTGAAAAGACATGACACTAAGCAAGTCTTTGCTGACCTGACAGTGATTCATCTTTTCTAAAGCATTCAAATGTTGTTGTCAGCAACACTGTCAGCCCGGCTACTGCATACACCATTTGTGCTATTGTCATACGCGCACCCATTGTCTCTCGCTCACATACACTTAAAGCAGTAGCCTAACCTCACAAAATAAGCTGATAACGTGTTATTCTCATCATTCTTGAATCACGGTATGCATTCTGTGTGCCATCAGTTGATTATATTGTATAATAAAGACGCATAGGACAGGACACACTCACATTCACACTGCTAAAAGAATGTGGCCATATGCGAATGTGGTCTGAGTGATCGGATCTCAATGTGGTCTGAGTGATCGGATCTCAATGTGTCTTCAGTGATCGGATCCCAATGTGGTCTGAGTGATCCGATCTCAATGTGGTCTGAGTGATCGGATCTCAATGTGGTCTGAGTGATCGGATCTCAATGTGGCCTGAGTGATCGGACCTCAATGTGGTCTGAGTGATCGGATCTTAATGTGGTCTGAGTGATCGGATCTCAATGTGGTCTGAGTGATCGGATCTCAATGTGGTCTGATCTCAATGTGGTCTGAGTGATCGGATCTCAATGTGGTCTGAGTGATCGGATCTCAATGTGGTCTGAGTGATCGGATCGGTCCACTTGTGACTGGATCCCCACAGATGTATGTTAATGCCGGGTGTGAATGGGGTCTTGGACCCGCTTCAGCACCAGCTCTCAGACCAGGACATTCTCAGTACAGGAGAGGCTCACAGTGGAGAAATAGCATCACTGGGTGTTAAACATTTAAAGAACTTGATAGATCTTTTTGGAATGGACCCCTGCCCTTACCTCACCACCATGCCTAGCAATTGGTTCAAGAATTGTTGTGATGATTTAGCCAGATTGTGGTTTGTGTCATGTTTGCTAGGAAATGTGTTATGAATTCCATCTTTTATCAGGTAGAGGACACTGGTCATTTTAACTGTCAGTAAAGCTTATGTGGAGAATATGGGGGGATCAGGATGATGGCCCTGAGGACCCAGGTTGAATTGTTGAATTGACTGATAGTCATGGGTAGGTAGGTTTGCATGTGTGTCTGAGTGAGAGAGAGCTGTGGTACCTTATTTAAAAGGGGACTCATTTTCCTGGCACTTGGAGCCATTTTGGGGCACCATTATTGGTGTTAAGCCATGACGTGAGGGAGCTTCTGTAAACTCTTTTGTTGACAAGATGACCAAATAATGTATGAACAGAAGACACTTAACCTCTGGTTCTTTCAACAATAGGACCAGGGCTGCGCTATCATTCATGTGTGCCTGTCTGAGTGCTCTGTTTATGTGTGTTCATTTGTTTGTGTGTGCGGTTTATGCATTTGTGCATTAATGTGTGGTGTTTATGCATGTGTGTGTGTGTCTGTGTTCATTTTTATGTGAGTATCGCTCATCCACAGGCTCGATCGGAGAACAGCTACCTCAACTCGTTGGATCTGTCTCAGCTGGAGCCTCTCTGCACTGCCAACTACCAATCCTGCAGGGAGGTGGTGTTCCGTGGTCACTTGGCCCCTGGCCATTACATCATCATCCCCTCCACCTCCAAAAACCACCAGGAGGGAGAGTTCCTTCTGCGGGTCCTGACCGAAAAGGGCAACGGGGCTGTGTAAGTCTGTGAACAACAGGGATAAATCAGGGATGGTTGTGCAGATAGCAATAATCAGTGGGAAATCACAAAATGTCAGTGAATTAACAGTATCGGTGTCAGATCAAATCATATGTTGGGTAAGAGTAAGGTATTCACTTGAACTGCGTTTAGAGATTCATTCCTGATTTACCCAATGATCGGCTATGTTCCTTTGGTGTGTTCACAGTCCAGTGGAAATCCCCAGCTCTGATAAGCCTGTGCCTGCAGAGGTAAACCAAACCCTCTTAATCTCTACCACATTATCAGCACTGGGGCCATCATGCAGACAGTCACAGGCGGGAATCAAACCCAATGTGACAGATCTACTGGGGAAGATTGAACTAGAGGGAGATACCACAACGTGGTTTTATCTTATTTCAAGCAGCTGTGACGGCTGTTTCACCAAACAGGGGAAGTCAAATCTCAAACTCTTGCAACTTTGCAAGTGTGGATGTTTATTCGAATGTTAATATATTTGTTGCATACTTAATGCTAAATTAACGCCAGTTTAGATATAAATGGCATTCATTCATTGCAAGCCTACTCTGCAGGTAGGCTGTTAACTTGAGGCAAGAAGTGGGATCCAGTGTCTCTTGTTTGTTCTTCTGAGACAGTACAAATGGTGTTGTGTGCCCAGACCTCAAGAGTTGTTGTTAAGCTATAGTCTATGATTAACTTTACACAGGTGGGCTAGCCTTCATAACACCAAACAATTAAAGGCAAAAGAGTTGAGGAGTACATAACTGACGACACCGATTTGACAAGTGGGAAACTGTAGCCAACAAGTTAATTTGGCTATGTGGTATGTTAAAGAAATTATACGCATTTCTTACCAATGTGGTGTTTGTTAATGTCCAGGATGAAGACAGAACGTTTTCACAAGCACATGTCTGCAAATACAATGTAGGCCTACCTGAGGAAGCTCCCCGTACATGCGCAGGTTAACTTGGGATGTTTAATGAAGGTTAGCCTTCTTGGTTCCAGTCCTCTTAGCCTCTTCACGACATTTCACAAACTTAAATGAACCAGCATCACAGGTAAGCTATGGAAAGTGTGTAAATAGTCTAAGCAACACGAGACTGCACGAACAATGCAAACATTTTATAAATGTAATATGCGATCAATTTATACATTTAATAAACATCCACACACGTGCAGAGTAAGCTACCAGATAAGGGGGTAGACTCAAGTGCAGAGACAGCTCAATCCAGTTAGTGTACTTTATTCCAGGCAGAAAGTCATAACATCAAAATGCTCAAAAGATGGCAGAATCCAAAAATGAGTAGTTCCACAAGAGATGACTGGAACAATACACACAGCTCAGGTCCATAAAGCCAGAACAAAAGCTCTTCAAGACCAGTCCAACAACAGCCTACTCCAAAAGAGTCATTCAGAGGAAAAGTTTACATTTACATTTTACATTTAGTCATTTAGCAGACGCTTTTGTCCAAAGCGACGTACAATGGAGAGAACAGTCAAGCTAAGAGCAATAAAGAACATGGTGTAACAATAAATACTACTTTACAAGAATTAGAAAAACGACCTAGAAAGGAAAAAGAAGTGCAGGAATGTAACTGCTGAAGTGCAAGTTAAGCGCTAGTCAAGGTGCCAGTTAGGAAGGGAGGTGCTCTCTGAAGAGTTGGGTCCTCAAAAGCTTCTTGAAGGTAGAGAGGGACGCCCCTGCTCTGGTAGTACTAGGCAGTTTGTTCCACCAACGTGGAACTACAAATGAAAATAGTTTGGATTGCCGTGCTTGCACAGACGGCAGTGCCAAACGACGCTCACTAGACGAGCGCAGCGTCCTGGGTGTGACATTTGCCCTTACAAGAGCATTTAGGTAGGTGGGAGCAGAACCAGCAAGCACTCTGTAGGCAAGCATAAGTGACTTGAACTTAATGCGAGCAGCTACCGGCAGCCAGTGGAGCTCAATGAGTAGCGGGGTGACGTGTGCCCTTTTCGGTTGGTTGAACACCAGGCGCGCCGCCGCGTTCTGGATCATCTGTAATGGTTTCACAGTAAAGTAAAGAACGGGGCAGGAAACTGGGTTTAAATACACATGGACAATTATTAAATCAAGTCACAGCACACTACAATGAGACACAGGTGAGGTGGATAACACGAGGGCAAGGTCATCACAGAACACAAAAATACCTGAAGGCTGATGATGACCAAACATGGCCACCAGAGGTCAGCAACGTTCACAACCATAGACAAAGAGTAGGTCATATCTAGGGTTAGGGTTAACTCAAGGGTTATTGTCCTCTCAGTACATTATAATCTTACTGATTGTAAACTGAAGTGTACGTTATTAATAAGTGATGTTAACGACGCAGGTGTTTTGCTCCTGTTCCCAGGTCAGTTCTCCCTCCCTGTCAGTGCTTCCCTCTCTCAGCCTCATGCGCCAGCTCTTTAAGAAGCACTGCAACAAGGTGAGCCAAACATAAACACAAACACAACTCCCTTTCATTGGGGAGTGCTCTAGGAAGGAGGTTTGGAAATGTGAAAACCAAATTCTGTTGTTGGTTTCAGAACAAAGGATATTTGGAATATCTGAGAATCAGAGTATATTTTGTTGTCCATGATACAAGTACAAAAAAGTCAAATGAATTAGAATCAACTAAACAAATGTACTCTTTGAGGTAAACCAATAGATGTCATATCAGCTATTTGAAAGGCCAGTTTATAATATTATGGGGAAGGCTGTTCCAGTTATGAGACCCAAACAGTATAGTTTTGAGTTGTCACCCTTATCTTTTAGTTTGGATTCTGGAACAACCTGCAGACCTTTACAAAATGGTCTATATAAACATATTGTTTATATAACATTAATAATATGATGATTATAGATCAATTGATTGATTGATACTTTATACTTTACTCTTACATTTTCTATTATGACTTACGTATTACAGCTTTAAGACTGCTAAATAATGTTGTAACATTTTGACTATAAAAAGTATGCACATGTTCTTTATATGCAACTTAGACCTAGACCTCTGCCAGAACCACAATGTCAGTCGTCATCGTTGTCTGGAACGGTTCTGTTAGATTAATGGCACGACCAGTGAGCATCAGTCAAAAGTAGATTAGAAGTGACTGGATCAGTTAGTCGCTCAGGTAACACATGTGGATGTCATCACAGTGCACAGCAGTTAAGTAGAGACAGAAAGGAAATCAAACTGACCTGACTAAACCCAGTACGGAGTTGAGCCCTGACTAAACCCAGTACTGAGTTGAGCCCTGACTAAACCCAGTACGGAGTTGAGGCCTGACTAAACCCAGTAAGGAGTTGAGGCCTGACTAAACCCAGTACGGAGTTGAGCCCTGACTAAACCCAGTACGGAGTTGAGGCCTGACTAAACCCAGTAAGGAGTTGAGGCCTGACTAAACCCAGTACGGAGTTGAGCCCTGACTAAACCCAGTACGGAGTTGAGCCCTGACTAAACCCAGTACGGAGTTGAGGCCTGACTAAACCCAGTAAGGAGTTGAGCCCTGACTAAACCCAGTACGGAGTTGAGCCCTGACCCTTCTGCTCTACAACTTCACCTATATGTCTTCTGCATTAGAATGTGTCAATCCTTTGTTCCTGTATGATCTGTACATTTTAACCCTAATTTGCAGGCGAGTGTAAACAAGAGCTGATGGTATGCCTTTTTGATATGACTGGCACCATACTGAAGCTTTGACCTTTCCTCTAGGAGGGACAGTGTCGACCTGCTGAATTGTTCAGCTTGCTGACAGAGGCCATCAGTGGAGGAGGTCAGTGAGATCTGGGAGGCAGGAACACTGGAGGGCTGTGAACTTTGGCCCCCTCCTGGTGCCCAGATAATATACCAGAATACTAGCCTGGTTGTAAATGGTTCAGGAGCTATTCTTACTGGGTTAGAGTAAGAGGAAGTGTGGTTAACAATGCTTCTGTGCTGCTCTCTCTTCCTGTTTCCTCTCATGGTGCCCGGACGGCATCTTCAGCCCTCTCAGGGAGTGAACAGAAGCTGTGTCTTGAACACTGCAAGAGCTTTGTGGTTCTAATGGATGTATCCTTCCTCTGCTTCAGCTCTCAGAAAGAGAGCAGAAGAATCAGTCTGTGACTCCACAGATATCCAGCTCCAGTTTATCTGTCATTCAAATACAAAAAAGCACTTTGAACAGCTAGAATTATTACAAAATCACTTTGATGAAATAAACCTGTTTCACAATGTCAAGGCATATCACTATAGTAAAATGGCTTTTATTCTACTGAGACTGACCAGAGCTTCTAAAAATTGCTAATTCTTAGTGCTTACATAAAATGTGGGGCATGACTGAGCATCATCAGTCATATGCCAATCTATTGTTCTTATGTCCCATGAACCTTTAGTATGACTTTAGTATAGACTTTGTATGGACCTTCTCCCTGTGTTAACCTTTAGTATGACTTTAGTGTAAACTTTGCTCTGGACCTTCTCCCTGTGTTAACCAGTGGTCTAGGAATGTTTAACCATCTTGAACAAGGAAAGCAGTCTAGAATAAGGTGGTGTGTTTATCAAAAACAGGTTGCATGTTTCAAAATGGTGGAGGTACCCATGTTTCCTTAGTTTTCTGAACAACAAAAGAGTCAGGGATTGGCTCAGCTTGACTGGCTGGAGATTCAGGTTCTGTGGGATAAATTCAGGAAGTGGACGGTAAGCCCCTCAACCCCCTGCACCTAGAACAGTTTTGCAGTTTTCTGAGCTGGTCAAATGCGCTTCCCAAGTGTGTGTGTGTGAATGTGTCCCAGCTGTTCCAGGTTTTGCACTCCTCTTGTGTTTTGCAGCACATCTTCATGAAATACGACTACAACAAATCTCATTCTCTAGAGTACAAAGAAATCAAACATGCACTCAGGACTGCAGGTAGGAAACAGAATGTATTTACACAATTCACCACTAGAAGGCGGCATTGGGAGATGCATGCATCCAATGTCCCCTTGCATGAATTGCATGTTGATCTGTGCTTGTCTACTTTGGCCTAGGCGTTCAGGTGGATGAGTTCATCATGCAGCTGATTGGTCTGCGCTACACAGAGCCAGATATGACTGTGAGCTACCCTGGCTTCCTGTACCTGATGATGAAACTGGAAAGCATGATCCGTAAGAGGAGTGACTTGGGATGAAGATGAGAAGGAGGGAGGGAGAAGGGGAGGGAAAGGGGAGGTGTCATGACTACTATTCTACTAAAGGAGTTTTAATGTCTTCATGATTTACACCACTCTGGATGTATAACAATGTATGTATTAATATGGTAAGGTGAATGAATGGCAAGTGTGTAGTTATGTATTTATTAGTGTGTTGGTTTAAATATTCCCCAGATAAATTTCAAGCCTATGACATGATGGGAATGGGAATGATATCGATCAACTCCAGACAGGTAAAACAGAAGGCAGATGGATTGAGCTGTCAGTACAACTAATTACTATCCAGCAGAACTATTTCTGAGTGACAAATTGTGTTGTGTGAGATTATGTTTATAGTGAGATTTCGCATGGTTTCTTTCTGGGTTGCAGTGGCTTCATATGACTCTCTACAACTGAGCCTCCAGGCTGGAGAAGGATGCATTCAGGCCCGGGTAGCAGTGGACTGTGTGACGATCCAGCGCTGATCCAGCCTCAGCATCCTGCTTGATCTTTCAAAACCCACTATCCTCTTCTATTTCAAAGTCATTTGATAGAATCGTCTCCATGGCATGGGTTATTCAGATAATGCATGTGCTCTTGTTTTTTTAACAACCATTCTGTGTGTTGCTATGGAGAGGAGTTATCATTAAAGTGAGTCAAAACTTGAGAGGTCATTTTCCACTTTCTTTAAGTAAGAATTTGCCATGTGCTATATTGTTTGGTGCAGACAGTGTGCAAACATTTGCAAATGTTTACAGACATGCCACCATTACATAGTGACGCTAGATCACTTTCTGCTTGTTCCTTACTATTACTTTGAATGGTATATTTGTGAGTTTATGTGGAGTTAAATGCAAATTAAGAAAGATGTTGCATCTAATGCTGGAAATTATTCCATGTATGGATGGGCTGTCTTCAATTCTGCAGATTATTTGAAAGTCATCTGGATAGGCAAGTAAGCTCAAACTAATTTAATTGTAACAGTTTAGGCAGTGATGGCAATCAGTTATACAAATGGCATGGTTTAAGCTATGCGAGATGATGGAGCTGTCCTTCAACCAAAAGGCTTGCACTGAGGGGAGTGGAGATAAATGTGGTTCTGTGGCCACAGAATTCAACGACTGGGAGCGGATTTGGAGTATTTCTCTGGAATGCTCGGCCGCTGTATGATGGTAATCGACATAGACTCACGGTTTAAGAGTGACCTACTTAAATGTAGCACCCGTTTGGTCACGTTATCCAGAGCTGAGCATGATTTTTTAATGTCATATAGAAACCGCTTTCAAAGTCGAGTGTTCCAGATTGTGGTATCTTTAAACAACCGAGCCAAACAATTAAACTCAAATCTGATAAAAAGATCGATTGCAATCACCACTCGACTCCATCATGTGAGCATGACGACAGCTTCTGAGGGGTCAACTGGACAATGGGGCTCACAGTTGAATCATTCATGATGGAGTAGTTTCTCATGAATAATCAAAAGCCACGTCTGTCATGAGGTCCGCCGGTTATTCGGCTCCGTGCAAATTAAAAAGAGCCCAGCTTCCCCTTATTAATCTAGGCCTAAATGTAGGCTATCATGACAGCCTATTATTTCTCTCTTTCTGGTCTGAAGCTACACCAAGCCTTATCAGAACTGGGCAAATGTTTTCATCGTGTGCTCTTAGATAGAATACACTTGAACCAGTAACCCACTCTAGGATCAGCTAGTGTTTTTCCAAGTGAAAAATCGCGAACAAAAGCCCAATATTTAAATAGAAAATGTTTGGCATTTTTCCTCGGCCGACATATGATTGGACGGACTGCAGAGGGGCTGCGTCTGCTCGTTTCGTTTCGGGGCGGGACTTAGTAGCAACACCTCATTAATATCAAATGTTTGCATATTCATGATTACGTAGGGCCTACCTTCGCGATTCTGTGGGAGCGGCGCGACTCGGGCGTTTACACCATTTTTACTCGGGTGGAGAGACATTCTAAGCGGGTAGGCAATAGTGTCAGACTAGGCTACGCGCCGGATATTCCTGATTGAACGATACAGGCTAAGCACACATAGTTTCATCGACTAGGTTGAATCCGTTTGCTTTTTCAGTTGAGGTTAAAGATTCAGACTCCGGTCGAGCTGACATGGTAGATTATCACGCCACAAATAATCAAACACAAGAATATTCTTCAGGCGGCATATATATGGAGCAGGAAAATGACTGGGATCGAGACCTGCTTCTCGATCCGGCCTGGGAGAAACAGCAGAGAAAGGTAAGAGATTGTCTGGTACAGGGATTGGGAGAGGCCGGGGACTGTTGCGGGCCTTCATTTTGCTTTTACACTGATTAACATTCTATTGAAAATGCTATTTGACGTTTTCTTTACTCATTTAATGTAATAGACTATCCCTCGTTTTCGAGTCGATTTCACAATGAGTGTGATTCAAAGACTAACTTTTTGTCCGACGGTTTGTCCGTCATACACACGCCATAAAATAATAGGCCTGATTTTTAAGTTGTCTGTTTTATCAGTCCTTATATTTTTGATTTTGTATCATTGTGTGTATTGGATGTGGTAGCTACGCGATATCGATATGGCCTACACCCAATCACAAAGTTACCAAAATAGCTTGCGAAATGGTGTAGGCAACGTTTATCAGAGGGTCTGGAATCAGTCAGATAAGAATAGGGTTATGCTCCCTTTTAGAAAGGATTGTAATGTTGAAGCCGTTTGCTCTTGCTTCAGTCTCGATAAAACATGTTTACACACGATGCAGCCTAGTTTAGTCGCAACATTGCTCCAGCCCTGGAATTGTGAATACACAAGTGATCTGGTAGAGTTTAGGGTGTGTAGTGCCCAGGAACAAAAATAATTTGCATTCTTTTCGCTGGAGTGACAACATACCGAGCATACAGGCGATAGGTTTTGATGGTACAGAACATTTGGACCAGTCAGTCCTCATAACTGGCATGATTTATGTTGCTTATAACGATGTGCGTGGAGGCCGTTCGACTTATAGGTACGCAGTGAAGCGCGGCTTTTTGCGCTGAGGGTCAAAGTTTTGTAACTTGTAACAGGAAAGTTAAATCATTAACCACAGCAGGTCGCAAACATGTGTGGGGTACCCTGGCGATGTCGCTTGTAACCCACGTAGACTAGGCCCACTTATAGGCTATTACTGCGCTTGTCCTCCGTCAACATGCTCTAGATTGGTCCATACTTTTTGGGCTTCAATCGGAGGCGTGACTTATCCATAATCATGGACATTAGTTCGGAACACTCGGGCGGAGGTGGGAGCACCAAGGGCACATTCCTGTGGCTATTTACCCCCGCTGCGCCGGTTATTGCACAAGTTAATGAACCCTTTTTGCGTAGCTGTCCTCCGTCAGTGCGTGTAGGCCATGTTGATATGCAGAAAGGAATTAGGCCTCCATATGCAGCAGTAGTCGCATAGAGAGGGACAACAATATGTACATTTAATAAAGTCTTCACAACCTGAGAACTCCCGAGGGTTCTTGTAGGCTAATGAGGCCTATGGCCTAGTTTTAAGCAATACAAAGTTTGCATTTAGTCTTTAGTCTCAGATATCTTTTCTTTTGAAGCCTAAGTTCTTTTAAAATAGGGTGCTTCGGGGGAAATGCCTGGCTAATTTGGTTTGAACAGATTAAAAAAAACTCTGCTATTAGACTCTGCTAGGACCATTGCAGTTTACAGGATATGTTCTTGTGTGGGAAACGTGTCATTAAAAGGAACCAAATGCCATAACACTACAGGCTGAGACTTGTAGCTGAGCTGGCAATGTCACACCGGAGCATAAGGGGTGTTTTGGCTACATTGCTCTTGACAGAGCAGTCTCTGTAGGTCTAGGCCTAGCCTACATACACACCCATTGAAGAAACTGCTGAAGCCTGGGTAGTAGGCCAGGTAATGTGTCGTCTTTACGAACGGATATTTTCAGTGACCGAGAATGATAAGTTCATGCCCACCCTCCAACTTGTTCCTTTCGTTCACTTGGCTTTTTTATATTTGTTTGTAGCAGACTTATTATATTGCCTCACGGGCAGGAACTTTCTCCCTGATTCAACTGTGGAGCACCATAGGGGAGGGCTGTAGCCCAAAGGAGTGAACTAGGCTATCTTAGTCGGGCTAGCCATCTGAGTTTAGCTTGATCGAATATGTGGGATAACTTTGTTTTTCGAAGTATGGGCCACGGCTGGGCGGCTCCAGCCCGCAACGAGAAAACTGCCAGCCCACTGAGCCTTTCCACTGCTAAAGTCAAATTATGGTTGGTGCTTCTGTCACTCGCCAGATCGTTTGCGGCACAATTAAATGGAATCGTGGAGCCGCTGACTGACAGAAAAAGAAAAAACAGCTTCACTGATGCGCGTCATTTAATGGTACTACAGGATCCGAGTCTTGCGGTTTTCGTTACAGTGACTCACTAGTGCCTCTTGAGGTAATATAAGAGAGGACAGGCCAGGGCTAACTGGTTAGCATGCAAACTTTAGTGGATGTCTGGGCCACAGAGACGATGTTTATTACATTATGTGTCAAAACGGTTATTCTTCACACTCTGTTGTTATTTGTAGTTCATTTTTGAATGTTTCAAACTAAAATTCTAACCTGTAGTGCCTTTATCAATTTGATATCATGGAGACCAACCTAACAGAGACATTGACTATACTATAAGGTTAAAAACCTTTTTAAATGTGTGAAGATACATGAAACAAAATTAACAGGGAAAAAGGCTGTAGCTTACGTAATTATTGATAGCCAGCAGATGGAATGAAAATCTGTTTTGAACTACATAGCTAACCCAGAATAACGATATGACCATATGGCACCATATGGAACTAGCTTACGCAAAGGTACGTACTCCGATTCACTTACATGGGGCAAAACACTTCCTTGTCTCACTTTGGTCCTGCCCAGTGGGACAACTTCCTGATTTTCGAAATAGTGTGGAAGTTGAAAAAAGTTTTTAGAGTTACCATTTTAACATTTCCTGGTTCCAAAGAAAAAATCCTTATGGAAAAATGAATGAGTAATTGCAAAATCTGCAAAGACATTGTGTCTCTTTCCTCAAGCAGCATGTGGTATCAATGGTTACAAACAGCTCACAGTTTACTCTCACCCTGTGGTTTCTTGTGAAACGTAACTTTACAGATCTACATTACAGTGAACAAGAGCCTCAAGTTGTGTTTCCGAATGTTCACTGGTTGTCTACATGTCCACTATATAGAAAACATGTATTTGAGTTCACCGTGTAGGGAGCCAGACGTTAAAACAACCAGCAGATGTGTACACTACACTCAAAACTGTCCATGTCGGTAATTAGTAGTAACGTACGCTAAAATGGCAACGGAACATTTTCATGATTTAAAACTATTTAACCAAGGCGTGTTCGCGTTTGGACTCCATAGCTGACTATGTTATGAGCTGTTAAGTTTGTGGCCTAGCGAAGGTCTAGCCTAGGTACACTGTTACCAAGACTATAATTCAGTGACAAATGCAATTTCTCTCATATGACTTATTGGGGATATTAAGCGTACTGCTTTAGTTTAGCCTAATAACATTTCTTGACCTATCGGACACCAGTGTTCCAGATCTATTTCATGCAAACAGGAAGCGCCTCTGAAGAACTTGGTGAACGATCGCTATGAATATTTTAGGTTAGAATCAAACAAACTGTGTTCCAATAAAGTTATATTTAGCCCTACCTCAACCTAGAACGATAGGTCTGACAGTGGATCATTCAGGTAAATGCTGTGTCCCGAGGGTTCGGCCTGACGTAGCAGTGACATCATGGTACCCATCACAAATGTTAGGCGTTCACTTAACGCAATGCTTTGCACTTTCCACTGTTTTCAAGTAGAGCTGAAGGCTATCCAATCCTTGTCTGTCTTTCTTGTATATATTATGGTAAAATGACCTAATAATATCCTACCCAGTGTGTGCACCATTAAGAGGTCTGTCATGTAGGCTACATTGATTGAATGGGAAGTGTGACACAATAAAACATTTAAAGAAATAATATCAAATGCATCTAATTTGATACAAGAGATAAGCCATTTTGAAACCATTTAATCATGAAGGAGAAGCTAACGGGTTCATCAAATCTTCGGAATGTTTGTATGGACATTCTATGTACATCAATGCACCTGTAGTTTTACCCCTTGTGGTGGGTGTTTCCCAGTCATCAATTATGAGAAACGGCTGTGAATAGCCAGTAAGAATGCTACCAAAAATAGCGCATGAACTTTGGGAAACTGCTCCTAATCTCATTTCAGTCCATGCTTGCAACGCTGCCTCCACTGTCAGTGGTGTAGTGCAGTGAGCCTGTCCACCTCCATTTGGGTGCTTTCTCAGCTTCGTGTGGCTTGTGTCCGTGGGCTTCAGCCTCTCATGGTGTTTGTACACAGCCCTATGAAGGTGAATGCCTGTTCAAGAGAGTTTATGGGGTGAGCCGTGTGTTTTGAGTACTTGCAGGCCACTTTGTTAGAGAAAGGAATGTGTGTTTAGGTGTAGTCATGTTGATGGGGGAGGGGCAGAGAAAAATTGTCTGAAGGGAGGGTGGTTTGGGTTGCTGCTCTGTAGAAGTTAAGTTAAGTGAAGTGAAGTGAGGTGTTTCTATCCCTTAAAGCAGATAAATAACTTTGTGGTTAGAGGAGGATTTAAGGGAACTTCTCAATTTGGTTTACCAAATCTCCCGCTCTTGCTCTCAAGGTGTTTTGTGCTGATGGTTGCAGACGAAGGGCAGGTGGGTGGGTGTGACAGACAGACAAACAGAAGTCACACTTCCACTCACACTGTCAAAGTGCATGTACAATTGTTTGTGCATGTCTGTAGAAGTGTTTGCTGAAGTGTTTCTTTGTGGGGAAATGTGTGTTCGTGTCAGCATCATCATCTGCATGTGACATTTCTTCCCACAAAAGGAAACCTGCTGCTGCTGCTTCTCAGCTCAGAAGTATCAGGGTGTATTTTGGGACCCTGTACCTCAGACATTATTACGCCGTGCTGGTCATACCTGCAAAAGACCTAACGACAAACTGGAGCCAATCTTAGCCTTCCAACAAGCTTTTAGCGGTGTACAATAGGGTTTCAGCGCTTCTGTTTTTAGCTTGCTGGTGTCTGTCTGCATCTTATGGTCTGTGTGTGTGTGACATGTTCACATAATATTTTTAACTCGTGCAAATTAAGTCTGTAAATATGCTTGTTTGAAATGAAGCTGAAGTGCCTCACCAAGAGACACGTGTTTGTGAGCGCTGCCTATTTAATTTAATTTATTATTACCTTTTGTAATGCTGTAATAAAGTGTAGGTGTGCAGTTTCCTTGCAGGGGTTCTGTTGCAGTCCCCTTAAAGACTTAAGACCTACACAAGGTTCAGGCCTCATTTTAGCACAGGATAGCAGAGATTGGATAGAGAGCTAAGGATTTGTGAAACAGAAACTTAAGTTTAGCAAGCTAGCATAGCACATGCAGTGGATAAGTAGGCAGCTCTGGTCCGTGTTCTTTCAGTGTTGGTATCTGGTACCTCCTTGCTGCTACACTAATAGGGTTTAAGAGTTTTCTTTTTTTCTTCCATTGAGAATCCAGCACCCCCACCTGCCCTGCTTAACGCCCAGAGGAAGACATGCAAATAGGATCCCTGATTTAAAAGATTATGGTTGATGGCAGAGACGCTCTTAACCTTCTCACTTTAATCACCTTTGCCCCTGTGGTCATAAAGATTTATGGTGTCATTGTCCCTATGGTACCCTGGCCGTTGCGCTCCTACAATCCCATAATCCACCTCTCTTCTGGTGAGGTCTGATTAGCCCTGAAATAATGGACTGCAGTTATATAGCGCTTTTCTACTCCGAGGCTACTATCTAAGGTGACAACTTGCACATCGGGAGCGGTTGGGGGTTCAGTGGCTTGCTCAAGGACACTTCTACAGGAGGAGGAGTGGGTTTGAACTAGCAACCGATTCCTGAACGACTCCTCTACCTCCTGAACCACTATCGCCCCATGCATGGTTTCACTGGTCACTGACTGAGCTAAATTGGGAATGGAAGTTATCCACAGATATAACTATAGGCCTTTCAATTTTATGAGTAAATAAAAAATAGGTTCACTGGTCATCTGGCATAATTCTTCTTGTATCTGATCTTGCATGCATACCGGTCGTGTGGGGGCTGAACCAAGGTTAAAAATGAACATCTGAAACCTTGTCAAATGACTGCTGGAGGAGTCAAGGGTGTCTAAGGTTATTGTTGTTAACTACTACAATTAACTGTAAAAACATCTGCTAAAGTGTGCTCTAACACTACTTGTAAACGTAGATAGTGTTAGATGTGTATCGGCTGCCTTTGTGTATTTGTGGGCTGAGGAATCTGTTTAGAACCTTGATGGTGCCATAATATGACGATGAGACAGTAGTACGGTTTCCTTGAATTGGCAATAGACTACAACCACTCCACTGGCCAAATCAGCCAGCTAGCCTAGTTAGTCAGATGACCATTTTCATTCTTTTCTGTGACACATCTCAGCTTTGTAGCTGAGATGTGACAGAGGTAGGAAAGGTTATATCCTAATCATAATATGTCGCTACAAGTCCATTCTCAGCCTTTCATTACCAGCTTGTAGCCCTGTGTCAGAGAGAGCCGCAGACACAAAAGGCTACACTTTCACTGTCCTTGGACCTTTTGTTTGTTCCATCACGTCCAAGGCAGCAGTGAAAGACTCTTAAGTGTACAAGGCTCAGACAAAAGCGCTGTTTATAAGAGGATTAGCATGGCTACGCAAATACAAGCCTCGTTCTAGGAGTTAGGCCTAGATATTTGATTTCCCTCTTCCCTTCTAGTGTGTGTGCGTGCGTCTGCCACACAGACAGGCGGGCCAACACACTCTGGCAGTGATTGAAACCCATGCTGCAGTCTTCATCCCTGTGTGATTTGAAACCCTGCAGAAAAGGGGTTCCTCCAGTTGTGGGACACAGGACCTACTGTGTGCCTAACTCCTGTCATGCCGGGGTCTTGGAGGCCAAGCCTCTTGGGGCCTCTGGAGCATTTGAGGCAGAATACTGGGGGTCGTACTGAGGCCCAACAGGCAGACTTAAAAATGCTTCTGACAGTCATTAAAGGCCTGGCCCTTACTGCTACCTCTTGGAAAAGCACCCAATTCAAGGTGAAAGGTGCTTCACTGAAGAGGATTGTCTCTTGGCTGCTGCGCCCACTCTCTGCAGCATGCTGTGTGGTGTGCAGTTTTCACACAAACGTTTTACGTTACACCCCATCTGCATGCGTGGAAATGACTAGAAATATTTTCAGTTTTGACTCGGTGCCGTGTGACCTTTTCCTCTTGTGCACAGCCGCGAAGGCAATGGTGGCAGTTTCTCTGGTTTCGGTGGTTTCCCTTCGGCTTGAACGGATGAGAGCGACATCTTTGGGTCTATCGTTTGTGATCAGGCTTGCTGTCAGCTCTTGAGAAGTTAGGCTGAGAGACCACTAAAGGGATTGGGCAGAAGAGGAAGACTGTCATGGAGGGATTGAGAGAGAATGACCTCACGGAGTCAATGAACATAAAAGAGAGATCAAAGACTTTTTGAATGAGTAAGGGCGGGGTGTACGCGCCAGTAGAGTGAGTCAAAATGGGAGGGGCAAGAAGAAGAGAGAGAGAGAGAGAGACACAGAGAGAGACACAGAGAGAGACACAGAGAGAGACACAGAGAGAGACACAGAGAGAGACACAGAGAGAGACAGAAAGTCAGAAACATTCAGGAAGAATCCATGAATGAATAAATTATTGATCAATTGTATAAGAAACCAGAGGTGAATGTGAGCAAGGAACTGAAAGAGACAGGGATGAGTGTAGCATGGAACATGATGTATGGTACCTGCCCTGGCCTGTTGTGTTGGTGTTTAACTTGATAAACAGGTTAGAGAGAGATCATGAGTTGGCTGGACGGCTGGCTGGACTGCAGGGCACCTCTCCTTACATCGATGCAGTGTCCCAGCCCTGTGTCTTCCTCTTTCTGTTTCCCCTTCTTGACTTGCATCATTGTGCCGCCAGGTTGATGCTTGCCTTTGAAACCCTAGCGTCACAGGAGCACAGTTTGTGTTGCCATGTTGTGTAGACCATCCCCCTGACAAAATCAAGTGAAATCACCTCTCCCCTCCCAAAGGCACAATTTTAAACAAGTGCAACTGAACAAGGAGCCCTCTGTGTGTGTCCTGTGAAAAAGTGTCGTTGAGCACATGTGTGTTTCCAGAACTCAACTTGTCAATTCACACCGGTGGTTGAGCTTCAGTGATGTGGTGGTGGGGTGGTTCAAGGCCTCAGACACAGGCTCCTCCTCAGAAACGACAAGCTGACGGCCATGGTGCCGCTGCAGCTGTGTTTAGCTTCTCTGACCACTATCACTATTTTGTGTTACCCTCTCCCTCCCACTACCCCCCTCTGCTTTGCCATCAGCAGATCTTGTGCATTAGGAGTGGCTAGTGGTCCGGGCAGTAGCCTTACATCTCAATCAATGCTGGAGATGTGAGGATGTTTTGGGGGGTTGCAGAGCAGATCCCTGCCACACCACATCATGCACCACGGGAGGAGGGCTGTTTAAGAGGGGCAGATGCAGGACTACTTCAAACAGATGTGGGGCAAATCCTCCTCTGCTGCTGTTGAGAGGATTAATAGCCCGTGAGAGCCTGTCTGCCCTCTTATTTCCCCCCGTCTACTCCTCCCCTTCCAGGCAAGGCATGAGGAACCCACTGGGTGCTGTGCTCTGGTGCTGACGGCTATTCCAAAGGGTTATGAAGGGGGAGCTTTAGTGCTCTGAGGAGGTTGTATTTTTGTCCCGCTTTGCAAACATGACACATGGACGTGATTTGGATGATGGCCACTTGGATGCTGGCTTTTTTGGTGTAACAGGGTTAGTGTTTGCGTGTGTGTGTGTGTGTGTGTGTGTGTGTGTGTGTGTGTGTGTGTGTGTGCGCGCATGCTGGTGTGTGTAGGGACATTAAATCACAAAGGCCAGACTTAGCTGTGGAATGTCTTTGGATCTGAAAGAGGAGGGGGTCGTAGCGGAAACGCAGAGGAACAAACAGCTTCTGCTGTGGTGACTGGACCTCCTCAAACGTTCTTTTTTTTACAGGCTAACCCTCACTTCCTCCTACACTCTTTCCACCATCTCTCTCTCTCTCTCTCTCACACACACACTTCCACACCCTCCACTCTGACTGATGACCACTGCAAGTACTTAAGACCCGCATGGGACCTCACGAGAGGCCATGTCAGGCTAGGATCCAGGGTCATACGTTCTTCTTCTGTTCCTCAAAGCATTCCTCAGCCTCTCGCTGTGACCTTTATCACACCACGGGTGTACTGAACTGACTTTCAGTGGGAAGCAAGCCGGGTTTTCTCCTTCTTTTCTCTTTCTTTTTAAAGCGCCCTTTCTCTGGTGCCTACCCTTTGCTGGTGTTCTGCTGGCTCACTGGAAGCTCCCTTAGAAAGTGTGTGTCTGTGTGTGTGTGTGTGTGTGTGTGTGTGGAAGGGGTGTCATGCTTCACATTCCAGTATTTCTGGCCAAACAAACAAGTCTGGGACAGAGGCACTGAGGAAGGCAGGCCAGTGGTGCCATTTTGGGCTAAGAAAGTTTCAAACAAACAGAACGGCACCAGAGGAGAAAGGTGTGGCTGCTGAGATTAATCAGGTGATGTTTGCCCTGCATGCTTGTGTGTGTGTGTGTGTGTGTTCCAGAGAAATAGAGAGAGAGGGGGAGGTGAATGGGGGGGGTGGGTGTGTTACCTTGCTTACTTACATCATCGGCACAGTGACAGGCAGTTAACAGCATTTCCTTATAAGGTAAAAGGGTGCTGCCGAGCCAGGCGAACGACAGGAAGAGGCAGTTAGTGTGACAATGCTCTCTTGACTGGGCCAGCCTGCCTGTCTCGTTCAGTCACATTGTCTCTCTCTTCCTCCCTCTCTCTCTCTCTTCCCCCCTCTTGTTTTATCTCTACTCCTTGTTATGTTCTCCTCTTTCCTTTCTCTTCCAGCCTTCCATTTCAGCCCATTCACCACCACTGCCCAGTAAGTCAGCATTCTGAAAGAGCATGCTGGGGGAAATATGACGGTAAAGCTGCTGTGCTAGCGGCTAACGGCCCAGTCAGAGCTCATGGCTAAATCAGTCTGTTTCCTTGTGAGTGTAGAGCTCCTGTGAGGTCACACTGGTGCAGATGTGTGTCAGAGCTAACACACAGAAGCGGGTGTGAAGGAGAGGGGGAAGGGCACTTCTGTAGAAAGAGGCCCTCTAGATATGAAAGTGGGGTTTACTGTACATTTTGTAGCTTGTGCAAATGTGTTAATAAAAGGTGCAGTGTGTTTGTGAGAGAGTGACTGATTCCAGCTCGGCGAGACACAGGGAACGTGCCGCCCTACAGGGAATGTCAGGAATGTTAGGAGCCCACAGAGAACAAATGTCAGAGTGCATTTACAAACAAGCAACTATAGAGAGAGAGACAGATGGAAAGACCAGAGAGAAAGGACCTGTGGGTCTCTCTAGGGCTGGCTGATATTTGGACATAACCACTGTGTTAGTGTGAGCGTGTTCAGTCAGTAAACTGTGTTGGTGTGAGCGTGGAAACTGTGGAGTAGTAGAAGTATGTCAGGTGAGAGTCTCAAGCTGAAACTGCTGATTTGGCCTCTCCCATCTGACCTCTTGTTTTCACTTCAGCACCCGAGCCTGCAAGGGGAACCGCTCCTGTAAAGAAGCCATACATGTGCACTCTCATCACACAGCACCCTCACTCCTCTCCGACACCCCTTCAGGTCATTTTCAGGCAGGCAGACTGGCTAAGAACAGATACAGACACTAAAGCAAACACATTATCCCACAGAAGCCTCAAACTGTTATTTAACCCCCCAAAAAAAGTCTGTGAGAAACTGGTTTGCCTGAGCCTCTGCTGACTGGGCAGAGGTATGAGCAGGTGATAAACGGCGAGAGGGCACACACCTCCGTGACCCTGGGAGTGAAGGCCCAAACATCAAACGCTGTGAACATGTGTATGCTGACCCTGCCTAGAGGTCAATCCCAAAGATGCCCTCTTGGGGAGATAATTGCAGAGTGCTTTCCCCAGGAATGTCAGACAATATTGCTTGAGTTGGCGCATGCAGCCTTAGAGAGAGAGAGACTGAGAGAGAGAGAGAGACCGATAAAGCAGCATGAAACACATTTGTGGTGAACTTGCTGCGGGTTCAGTCCGTTCCCACTATCTTAGCGGTTTTTAGTTCTGCTAACCGCTTCCCTATTTAGCTTAAATAGCTTCTAATTTTTTTGTTCTTGTTTTTTGTCCCTATGGTAGAGGATGAGGCCTCGAAGACCATAGTCCCTATTCTACACACACACACACACACACACACACACACACACACACACACACACACTTGTTACCTGCAGCTGAGATGAGGGACATCGCAGTGATCATAATGGATCAGATACCCCACTGTAGGGAACTGAACATCTGACTTCATGGCCTCTGAGTCGATGAGATATAGGTGCAGGAACATCTGGTCTGGGAAGGTGATCAGGAATAGTCTTCACTCATAAACACACATGCTGATCCACTTCACCTCACACATAGAATGTGCCAATGTCTGCTAGGCATGTTGTGGGGAAATAGTTGTTAATGGTAACTGTTAATATGTCATTCATCCCATCCGTGATCATTCTGTGTCATAGCACAGAAATACTGATTATCTTGCAGTCAGGAATAACGAATGGGAATCTTGTCAGTTTGTGTGTAAGATGCTTTGGTCTGCCATGTGCTGATTGTGTCGCCACAAGGTGTATTATTAAAGTGTGCCTTGATGCATAGAAACCCAGCAGCTGTAGGTGGCTGGCAATGCTATGCCTGTGCCAGGGTGGGCAGCCGGGAGACTTTGCCGGGCGCTTCAAAAGCACTACCAGTGTGGCCCCACCAGTGTGGCCCCACCTCTCCAGCCGTGCCCTGCCGAGGTCAGGCTCCATTGTGTGCCAGATAAAGGCTGCTGGCTGGAGCCCCGGGAGTGGCCTGAAAGGGCTCCTTATCTGGAGCTGAGGCAGCCCATAGAGCCGGCCTCAGTGTCAGGATAAGGCCCCTTTCTCCTGCGCAGAGAGGTGAAGGGGAAGACGTTGATAGCCATCCACACAAGGTCATGATTCGTGTATTTTTCCCCTCCTTTTTGTTTTCTTATTCCTGTTATCATGACCTTTCAAAGTAGTGGCTGCACTGCAAGCACTTTGACTCTCTGTGGAAGACTAGCTGATAGTGTGTTTAAGCTGGGGTTGTTTATTCATTGAATATGAAATGTATGTTCTAGTTCTGAGTGTGAGTGAATGTGTCTGGGACAGGCAGACAGGCAGGCAGGAAGCGAAGGCTGGGACTGGTGTAATTTACAGCTGGCTCAGGCAGGAAGGTCCAAATTCCCTGCCCAACCCCCCAACTTCTTGAATGGATGAGACAGCCCCCCTCCCAGCTGGGTTAGTTATTTAGTCTGACCACTGCTTATCTTTCCTGCCAGCCCCGGTCGTTTACGTTTTGGCCATTTCCCCTTTGAAAGTGATCAGGAGCTCTGAAAGCACGACCAAGAGGAAAGCTGAAGGGAGGACAGGGGGGATACTGCTTATTTCAGCCCCAACTCTTTCGATTTGGTCCTCCCTTGGTCCTCCCTTCCTCTCTCTCTTCTGTAAGTTTTTCTCCTTACTAACCTTTGTCCTCTAACTTCGACCTCTTCTCCTCCTCATTGACCCCGTTGTGAGATCTCTTCCTGGGCCCAGTACTGTGGTGCTCTGAAGCTTGAGTCATCCCACATGTTGTGACTCGTAGTGCTGGCGCTGGCCCTCTGCTGTGTGACGGCCCATAGAGCTCAGATGGGACCGCAGTCCTGTTGAAGTGACTCTGCTGTGTGACGGCCCATAGAGCCCTGATGGGACAGCAGTCCTGTTGAAGTGCTAGTGGCCTGGCTTCTGCTGGTCTGGTTCAAAGTGCCACCTCTCTCTGAACCCCTCCGTGTCTCCAGTCAGGGGAAGCACTCTAAAGCCTCCTAATGCCTTAGTCCTCACATTCCTCTGGTTCCTCGTGAGCGGGACTAAACATCGGAGTGCTTGAGCGATGACCACCATTGGCTACTCCTCAGTTATTTCCTGCTTCCTCCAATCCCCGCTGCTCGAGCAGGAAGTTGTAGAGAGGGCATCTGGTTGGCTGAGAGGAGGCCTAACCACATGAGCAGGGACTGGAGAGGGGTCTGTGGTCAGAAGAGTTTTAAGAGGACTATCCTGTGGAGGGAGGGAGGGAGAGAGGGGTGGACAGGGGCAGATGGCAGGGTTCATTTCCTCAGTGGAGGGGTGAGTGTAAACATGCTCCATCTGACCCCCCAACACTGCTGACCTGTGCTCTTCATCCATCACACCGTGCTCCTCTTCCTCTCGCTCTGCTTGGGAAGAACAGCGTGTCCCTCAGCAAGCCCTGTGAGAGGGCGCCCAGAGAGCACGCACTGCATGGCTGGCATTCCTAACATCCCTCTCATACTAAATTAGGATGACATTCATTCCATTCTTGGCCCTCCCGGCTTTTCCTCCCTTGCATCTGTCCCCCTCTCCTCTCCTCCTCCAGTAGATCACAACCCTTTCAACATGCCTCAGAGTCTATCTGCGCCCCCCCCCCCCCCCACCACCACCACACGGCTCCATTAGCTTTACACTCATGGCTTCATCGGAAGTGGTGATGTGAGACTGTGTGTGTGGAATGCCTTCAGCATACAGGTCATTGTGTGAGAGTGACGTGATGCAGGCCCCGCCCCATCTGACGGCACAGGTGTGCACAGTCAGTCCTGTCCAACGGATTCCCACCTGGTTTCTGTTATCTGCATAGCTGCCGTTCAGGTTTCACTTTTCCTCAAGCTATTCTAGCTGGGTGTGGGTGTGGGGGGGGTGGGTGTGTGTGGGTGGGTGTGAGAAACACTCTTTGTAAAACAGCAGTGCAATAGACTACTTAGAGTTCCGTGTACACTGCTACAGTCAAGATAAAGCCCAAATGCCAGAAGTGGTGTTCTGGTAATAACTGGTGGCTCCTTGCACTCCCCTGTCAGCTGCAATGTGATCGTCCCCTCTGAGTGTGCGAAGGGTTAATTCTGCTGAGAAACCCAACCCAGCCCTCACAAAGACAGGAAGCCCCATAAATAAATCAACAAATAAACACGGCCTCTGCTGGAGGCCCCTGCTGAGAGAGGACGTAGAAAATAGCCACCGCTGCAGTGCCCCCTCTCCTTTGGGTTTGTCTGTTTCATCCACACAGTCACTCTGCCTCCTCTTAGAGTCTGTCTGTCTGTCTGTCTGTCTGTCTGTCTGTCTGTCTGTCTCTGTCTGTCTGTCTCTGTCTGTCTCTGTCTATTTGGTGTCTCTATTTGGTAAACTTGCCTTTTTTCTTTTACATTTGTCTGCTCTTCGTCTGCTGTGATCCAGTTAGCATTTCACACATCACCCCCCCCCCCCCCCCCCCCCCCCCATAGATAACAGTGATTCATTCCTGTGGGAAAGGGCTTTGCTCAATCTTTATCAGGCAGGTCTCCAGTTCTTCTCTGTGAAGGGACTGGCCAGCCAGCCGTCAGGTTGAGTAGGTTCCCCCTTATCAACAGAGCTGTGAAACCATCAACTGGTTGCTTGTGTTCATGTCTGACTCAGCCAGCGCCACTCTGTTAAACTCATTTTTGACAGCTTGTGGAAGTGTTGGAGAAAGAGCTGTTTTTACCCTGAGTTGGTAGACCACACTGATTCTCTATCGGCGGGGAATGCAACTAACTGTGCTACGCATGTATCTTAAAACATTTCTGCTTTTGGCTTATTTTTGGCAGCTTAGGTTGTGTAGTCTGGTGAGTGTAGCATGAAGCTGCTAGCAGCACCCAATCCTGGAGAGCTACGTCAGTTCTGGCCTAGATAGGAGCTGGGACGTTCCTGTGGGAGAACCCACGAAAAGAAAGTGAAACGCATGACAGCGCTGAACTCCTAAAATGAGACGCCGCTCATGCCCCAGTAGTGCAAGTCCTGTAAGCTCATGACATCACCCACAAGCGTCGGGAGGCGAGTATGTCAGAAAAGCTGCTTTCCCTCAGGTGTGCCGCTCTCACCGGACTAACAGGAGATGTTAGGATCGTATGCCAGAGGGACACTGATACTCCTGCATGTGGATCCCTCTTGGCCTCCTCACTCTACTCGTGTTCCCACCTCGTCTCATACGGCCTCTGCAGCCCGACCCAATCAGCACCGGGCCACGTCCAGCACAGGGCAGCAATGTGTCCCGTCCAGAACTCTCACTGGAGGGTTTCTTTGCTGTCTCTCCTCTAATCCTCTGTAATTCTCCCTCCACAAATGAAAAGTAACACATGGCAGAATGTAGCTCAAATGGCTACTTTACCTCAGTAAAGGGCGTACTGCTTACGACTGGGTGTTTCGTTTACTTGATGGCTCATTTTCCTTTTTCCTCTGGGAAGACTTTATGGGTCTTCCGCATGGGAATACTACTGTGATTCTCCTTTATGGCCTGTCCTCACTTGATGTCAGTGTGTCAACTCTGTGTGACTTGGGAGGAGCCCCCGTATGTGTGTTTACGACACACCTGTCCAGACCTGATGAGGTGAGCATTGAGAGGTGCGGCACCACAACATTCAGCACGCAAAAATGTGCTGCTTAACACACCCCTCCCTGAAACACACACACACAAGATACCCATACCTATCAGAACAATTTAAACCTTAAAAGCAGCCTATTGCTGAAGAAAGCCCTCATTTCGGGAGAACCAGTGACCCCTCTCCCTCTCTCTATCCAGGAGACCCCAGGAGTGCTGATCCCCAAGTGTGTAGTCAAGCCCAAAGCAGGCCCCTCTGGCTCTGTAGCAGCGCAGCATTAGCGCTGAAAGCTCAGGCCTCTGAGGGGCTGCCAGAAGTAGTGTCTCGGTCTGTGTCTCAGCCTTGCAGTCATCTGACCCTGCTGCCGTCTGCTGCCACTGGACGTGATCTCGGTGCAGTTTCCACAGCCTGCACAGACACGCTGCCCTAAAAGGCCAATGGAAGCATTTTCATTTATGTTGCATCAAGTGCCATTTCTCTGAATTTCCAAGATGATAGGATATTATGTCAACTGAGCCCTGGGTCCAACCTTTTGGAGGCTGACATACTGCTGACATACTGTTAACTGATTTCAGTCTCACAGTGCTCTCGCACACCAGCAGCCACGTTTCACAAAGCCACCATGGCCTAGGCTTAGCTGCGTGAAGAAAGTAGGGGATGAGGAGGCCTCTCTGTCCGCAAGCTGAAGACACACACACACACACACACACACACAGACACACACTATATATACCATAACGCATTCTCTCACCCACATTCACATGGTATCTTGCCTCTAGGTCTAAGCTAGGGTTGATCCATGTGGATCCTGCTCATACTCCTGTGTGGAGGGCCTCAGTGGACACATTGCTGCTTATGCTGTTTTGGAAACTAGAGTTCAGTAGTCAGTCACTTCACTGGGTGAATGTGACTGAGGAGGGGAGTCCACCTAACTGGGTGAATGTGACTGAGGAGGGGAGTCCACCTAACTGGGTGAATGTGACTGAGGAGGGGAGTCCACCTAACTGGGTGAATGTGACTGAGGAGGGGAGTCCACCTAACTGGGTGAATGTGACTGAGGGGAGTCCACCTAACTGGGTGAATGTGACTGAGGGGAGTCCACCTAACTGGGTGAATGTGACTGAGGGGAGTCCACCTAACTGGTTGAATGTGACTGAGGAGAGGAGTCCACCTAACTGGGTGAATGCAGATATGTGCACGTCGGATGAAATGGCCATCTTTCACACCGGTTGCCTCGTAGTTGAGGGTGCCGAGTCGACCTCAGAGCTAATGCATAAGCCATGGCTAATAATAGCGGCTATCTGACTGTCTTTGAGTGTGCTGACTCGCAGCAGGACAGTACCTGGCTCCCCCTCTGGGTCCTTCATCTCCTCTCCTCTCCTCTCCTCTCCTCTCCTGGCCTCAGTCGTCTCCAAGTGGTCTTCCTGCTCCTGTTCTCCCCTTGGCTGGACGGCTGACCCTGAGCACTCTATGGAAACATACCAGTACCTTGTGTCTTTCCTTGGTCTGCACCCCCGTTAGGCTTCAGTGAAGGGTAGACGTCATGTGAAGCTGTTTAGTCGTAGAGTACTCCCACAGCCTTACCTGTGGGCCTGCCACTGCTTGCCTGATCCCTGAGGACTCAACGCCTCCTGGGTTTTGTGCTGTGTGTTCCTTAAAGTGCAGGTGTGTGCACGTCTTTTAATGTCAACACATGTGCTGTGTTTGTTTGTGGGAGCCCTGTGTTGAATGCACATTTATATCAAATCCAAAAGACTGGTACAAATATTCTATGCGCATCTATGCTGTTTATCTCTGTCTGAATCTTTTGTTAGGTACCTGTTAAGGAGAATCTGTAGGAGTTCTGGAACTTTTGTTAGGAACCATGGATTCTGCTCACTGAATAGTTTTGTTCAGTATAATTGAATGGATGAAAATGCCATGTATATAGCTATAGTTCACTGATTTAATGGACCTTACAGAGCAGGAACACTTTGTTGATGCAATTTCATCCAACAATGGTCTTTTGTGAGCAATTGTAGCCATCTACTGAAATGCATGTATGTGGGCCTTACATGAGCAGAGTCCTTCATGGAAACTGGTTGAATACTTACAAATTGAACCGAGTTGAAGAGTTCCAAAGTTCCAATAGTCAGCAGATTTGCCGTGTGTGTATGTGCTGCTGTGTACTCTGTGTTTTGACCCAGGTGAGCCTGCCAGTGTGTGAAGCTGATGTGTGTGTCTACTACCACAGGACTAAAGGGAGGGGGGGGGTCTCTCTGTATTGTGTGTGTGACACAGGGGGGGGGGGGGGGGGGGGGGGGCAGGGCGATGATCAGCATAGCTGTGTAGTCATGCATGGAATGTGCAGCAGTTTTGAAATGACATTGTGTGCAAGCCTGGCTCATTCTCTCCAGGTGCCACCACGCCCTTCACCTGTCTCTCTCTCTGTCTCTCTCTCTGTCTCTCTCTCTCTCTCTCTCTGTCTCTCTCTCTGTCTCTCTCTCTGTCTCTGTCTGTCTCTCTCTGTCTCAAGCCTGGCTCATTATCTCCAGGTGCCACCACGCCCTTCACTCGCACTCAAGGAAATAGGTGTCTGTGTAAATGTGGTGCCCTGTTCTCACAGAAGTGCGTGCGTGTGTGTGTGTGTGTGTGTGTGTGACAGATTGGGGTGTGTATCGGATGTGGTTGTGTCTTGCCAGCATTCCACCTTAGGGAGTGGCAGCTCTGATTCACCTCCACCGCTGCTGAACTGCGTCACTATAAAGACCAAGGGACCAATCAGCAGGCTGACGTGTGTACATGCTTGGGATTGCACTGAGTGATCGAGCAGCTACACCAATTCTGTTGTTTCTGCGTTAACATCGAGTAGGCCTACTCATTAATCATGCGAGGCTAGCGTAAGAACTGAGTGAGTCAGTTTCTAAATATTGTTCATTGTTAGTATTAAGTACCTGTCCCATACTGCTTCATTTGGAGTTGGGCGTGAAGCCGCTTTTGGTGGGAGTTGAGCGCAGGGAAGAAGAGTTGATGAGTTTAAAGGTGTTTTTGATGGCCCTGGAGAAGTAAACCGTTTCAGTGCCAAACTCGTCTGTCTCGGTGAAGTGACTGCCTACAGCATGTAATAACCCCTCCCAACCATATCCAGTTTTCCACTAACTCTGTTTCACTCACTTTTCAGCTAGAGCCCTTGGTAAACTAGAGGAAGTGTGGTGACCGTAGAAATCAGTAGTTTGAAATGTAATAAAACAAACTGTCTTTGTGATTTTGAGGAGCCGACAGATTTCTCAAGGACGGCTCAAACATGGAGTGTGTCAATAGACTAGGCTACTACACTAACGTGGCTTAACAAATGAATGTTAAAAATAGATGCAAGCGAATATGATTAACCCCATCATAGTTGCGTAGTCTTTTTTTGATATGACACCTCCGACACAAACACTCCGTTTCCAAGGCGGCCCCAGCCCAGTAGCGGGAGGCTGACGTGACTTAAGGTGTGAAACTTGTGCTCAGACACCCACAGACACCCACAAACACGCATTGACGCAGAGCTGTGGCCTGTGTGCTCTCACAGATGAGTTGGATGAGGCATGTTAATGGAGGCTTACTCAGTGATGTGAGCGCCTCACTATCTGTCACTGACATCAGAAATATCATAATTGTATATTTGTTAACCCTGTTTAACCTTAAATTGATTATTGAATTTGAAGCCTTTGTTGTAATCCATTTGTGCATAGGTATATGTTTATTTCAAATTCTCTTGTGTTGTCTGTCATAACAGACCTTCAGACTTCTTCACAATGACCCATCCAGTCCTATTGTGTGTGTGTGTGTGTGTGTGTGTGTGTGTGTGTGTGTGTGTGTACGCAGACTGGCTGCATTGTGTCCACATTGTTTGCACAGGGCCTGGTTGTTGTTTGTTAGGGGGGCATGACGTGGAGGGGCCTGGCCTGGCTCTTGTGTCCCCTCTGCATCCCTGGGCGGGGGTGGGGGTGGGGGTTAAGGGACTCATTATCCAGGGGGCTCAATGGGCTCTTTGTGTGGAGCGGCCAGCAGAGGGAGGGAGAGAGAGGGCCAGTGCCCCACTGCTACCACCCTCTCATAATGTGTCCCAACATCACAGCCTGCTGTATATTGCCCCGTGCACTCTGGCTGGGGGGGTCGTGTGTGTTTGGGGGGGGGGGGGTTAAAGGTTGGGGTGGTCTTGTAAGCCATGTAGAGAGAGGCGTATGAAAGGATGTGAAAGGGTGGAAACAAACAGCCCCTCCCAGAGTCCTGAGGGCTGGAGGGGAAGGGGGGGGGGTGACTTGCTGTACCAGCACTCCATCAACATGCACTTCCATCACACAACTGAGATTGACCATTTAAATTGGTGAAGTAGCCCCTTGCGCTCCATTCCGAAGGAGTACTGGGAACATGTGATGTGTGGTGCTCAGAGGGCTCTGTTTAACCTCTGCTTCTGGTCCTCCTCTCCAGACGTTCACAGCCTGGTGTAACTCTCATCTCCGCAAAGCTGGCACACAGATCGATAACATCGAGGAGGACTTCAGGGATGGCCTTAAACTCATGCTGCTACTGGAGGTCATTTCAGGTAGGCCAACAGCACTCGTGCTCATTACATACACTTGCATGCAGTAGGACATAAGCACACTCGCACTCGCACTCTCACACACACACACACACACACACACACACACATACACACACACACACACACACGCATGCATAGACACTCACAGACTACCAGTGGCTCAGTCACACTAGTTTCCCTGGTCCACAGTAGATTTTCAGTACATTCAGTGCACCCTTCACTTAACAACCTCAGCGGAGAGGAGGTCTTAAACCGAACTCCACACATGATGTACAGGCTCACTCGGCCATCGCCAGGGCAACTGCCCTGTTATTTACGAATAGAATGCATATCTGAGGCTGTGTGTGTACATTACTGTCCTAAGTGTTGAGGGAAACACTTTTTATTTGAAGAGGGTTACGCTGCTTGAAGATCTTTCATGCAGTCCACACAAGTTCAGCCTATTTTAGTGTTCTGAAAGGTAATTGCTCATCCCCAAGTTTTTCATACTAAGCTAAAGGTTCAGCTCATGGAGCACACAACCTGAGGATGCAAAGCCAAACCTTTACTTCCCTTTGATTTAAATCCTGTTAAGCAAATAAATGGCCGGACAATTTAAAAGAAATTGTGTCACCAAACCTCAGAACCTAGAAAAACATCAAAATACAGCAAACACAGAAACTTAGTCTAAATGGACTTCATGAGCAGCATCATGTCCTCTCTCTCGCTCTCTCTGCCTTAGGTGCTCAGAGTGGCTGTTTTACTGCTGGTCATTTGGAGATCTTTTCTGGGAGTTTGTCTTTGCTAATTTGTGTGTCTGCTTTGGTACACCGTAGGGGAGAGGTTACCCAAACCAGAGAGAGGAAAGATGAGAGTTCACAAGATCAACAATGTCAACAAAGCACTGGACTTCATCGCCAGTAAAGGGGTCAAGCTGGTGTCCATCGGCGCAGAAGGTTTGTGTTTGTCAATTTTTCTCTCACTGTCTGTCCTTTATACACACACACACACACACACCAGAAATGCTTACACTCATGGGACTAACTCACCGACTCGAACAACTCCCATTTCAGCCACCCGGCCTACATTTCTCTCACTTTCTTGCGTAGATCTGTACAACACACACACACACACACACACACAAAAGATCCAGCTTGTCCCACTCATGTTAATGCTATACTGTCTTACAAGTAAACATGCATGTACAACACACTTATACTATTTCACAACTTCCTGACGAGTCACTAAGTTTGAGAGCGAGCGAGAGAGATTGAGAGAGCCAGAGTGTCTAATGTATGTGTGAGTATGGGGCCAAGTCTCCAGAAGGCCAAAGGAGAGTAGGGCAGTTAATGAGAGCAAGGATGGGCAGGCACTATTGACTAGCGCATTGACAGCATGGCAGTGACCTTTCACTCCCTCATCATGGTGGTAACAAAGTGCCTCACTGCCACACTCCATGACCTCTCATTCCAATGGCATTACCGCTGAAGGCCCCACCCACTGCAATACGTTAGTCAAGAGATCCTACCCGCTCAGCTCTCTCTCTCTCTGTCTGATCATTTGAAAGGTCAAGCTTTGGAACACAGCAAAAAAGCCTTACAGAGGCAGAGGCTGAGAGGGGAGCACAACTTTGAGTTTCTCTCCCTCTCCTATGCCAAACTCAGAGAAATAGATGCAACTATAAATTGAAAATGGGTGATAGTGGGGCTTTTTATTTTTAAAGTGTGTCCATATCATACATATGTACATACGAGTCTGTGATCTGTCCGCATGTTCTGTCCTCATGCATTGTTTGCTGAAGGAATGGAGAAGGAAAGTGCGTCATTAGTCATTAGAGACGGAAATATACTTAACTGTCCTTCTGCCCATGGCCATTATGAACTACATCTTTCCATTCCATTGAAATGTTCCCCTGAAACATAAAAAAACACACTTAAACAAGTTCATGTTCATCTTCATTAAATCATACCTACTCGAACCCCAGTCCAGTATTTGTTTCTAATGTGGACTTTGTTGTTTACAGAAATTGTGGACGGCAATGCGAAGATGACCCTGGGAATGATCTGGACCATCATCCTCCGCTTCGCCATCCAGGACATCTCCGTGGAAGGCAAGAATTTACCCACTATCCTCCTCATGCTCAGCTCTTCATCTCTCCCAGACTCCTCTCTTCCCTCCCTTTCCTCTCTCTCTCCTCCTCTCCCCCTGATAAGACATCCATCTGCCCTGTGTTGATCTGTTCACTGGGACCTCTTGAGCGCTTGTGAATGTACTCGCAGGAAATGGTTGTTTTTGCTTCAGGGACCCATGACCACCCAGACAGCAAGCATTCCTGTGTTTGGTTCATGTCTGTCTCTCCCTCTCTGTCTTTCTCTCTGCTGCCTTCACACACACATACATACACACATATATACACACACACACACACACACACACACACACACACACACACACACACACACACACACACACATCCCTTCCACTCCACTTCCCACAGCAACAGGGATGCATGTTTGTGTGTGTGTGTGTGGGGGTGAATTTAGGCTTGTGTGTGAGACAGTGAGGGAGCATTTGGATACTAGCAAGATGTTTAGAGGAGGAGGAGGAGGAGGAGGAGTAGTGTGGCATGCTTCATCCCTGCTGCTCACATGGTAGAAGTGGAAGGAAGTTTCAAACACAAACCCATGTACCCTTACCTGTGTAGACAAACCCATGTACTCTGTGCCATCTTATATGGCCCATGCTCCTGGGCACATTCCTCTTACTTCCTGTTGATGTGGTGACATGGCTTATCTACAAACACCCCGCAAGTATTCACTCTCCAAACCTCATAGTTGGTGTGTGCCTAGTGGTAAATTCTGATCTCAGTGGTAAACACTGTGGAATGCAAGTGTGTGTGTGTGTGTGTGTGTGTCATGAGGGAAGTCTCTTTCCTTCCCTCCATCCATGTCTTCATCATCTTCTCCTCTTCATCCCTCCCTCAGAGACCTCTGCCAAAGAGGGCTTGCTGCTATGGTGCCAGAGGAAGACGGCCCCCTACAAGAACGTCAATGTTAACAATTTCCATATCAGGTACAGAACAATAAACTAGATCAATTAGATGAATCAAATCTGGTCTCTTCCCCCCACACTGTTCTTCACTCTTGACACATCTTGCATATCTTCATCTTTTTTGCTCTTTCTCTCCCTCAAAGCTGGAAAGATGGGCTGGCCTTCAACGCGCTCATCCACAGACACAGGCCTGAGTTGATTGACTACGATAAGCTTAGAAAGGTGAGAGTGCCTACCACAGGAGACCACCTGCATAATGTGCATTAGACCTTAGAAGTTGGAAAGAGAAGGTAGCTTTGACCTCTAGTTTATTAAGAAATACAAAAGACCATTAGCAGGTCTAAGTGTCTGAATATACCAGGAACAGCACTGAATATCTGTTTGTTAAAAAATATTAATAAGCACTTCATTTGGTAAACCCTTTTTTTAGTCTACAAAATCAAATGGCTTCTTTCTCAACTAAATGAAATCCATCCATTTAAATTGTATTTATAGAGCGCCAATAACAATTTAAATTGTTTCAAGGCGCTTTACAGAGCCCAGAGCCTGAACTCCCTAGAGCAAGGACTGAGGTGACTAGGGCAAGGGAAAAACTCATTTTTAACAGGAAGAAACCTTGAGTAGAACCTTAGCTCAAAGGGGGACCCATCTGATGACGATGATGTAGGAAATCTGCAGTCTGTGTTCTGTTCTCAACTGGTCTCCTTTTCTTTGCTCAGGATGATCCTGTGCACAACCTGAACAATGCTTTTGAAGTGGCTGAGAAATACCTTGACATCCCCAAGATGTTGGACGCAGAAGGTACATTTTTTTAACCCCATTCTCTGTCCCCTCTGTTAATGGTATCTTCTGTGTGGATGTTGTTGTGGGTTTGTGTAAGTATGAGTGTGTGTGTGTGTGTGTGTGTGTGTGTGTGTGTGTGTGTGTGTGTGTGTGTGTGTGTGTGTGTGTGTGTGTGTGTGTGTGTGTGTGTGTGTGTGTGTGTGTGTGTGTGTGTGTGTGTTTGCTGATGTATAGATCCTCACCATACCCCTTTCTTCATCCTATCTCCCAGTTTCTCTCATGTTTCCTAATTGAATAAATAGAGCTGTTATATTGTTAATATGCAACACACGTGTATCCCCATTGGCTGTTAGAGCGTAGTCCTGCTCCCTTCAGTGTCTTAACAGCTCTATGTGACTAGCACCAGCATGTGAGTGAGTGAGTGAGTGTGTGTGTGTCTGTCTGTCTGTCTGTCTGTCTGTCTGTCTGAGTGTACAAATGCATGTGTCTGGCATCCCTCAGTCCTATAGGTATCTAACTCTCCCTTTATCACTCTGAGTGTGTCCCTCCCCCATCTGTCAGCCTGTCTGTGTGTGTGTGTGTGTGTGTGCCTGCCTGTCTGTGTGTGTAACTGTCAGTGTCTCCCTTCAGACATAGTGAACACTGCCCGTCCTGATGAGAAAGCCATTATGACCTATGTGTCCAGTTTCTACCATGCCTTCTCTGGAGCCCAGAAGGTACCCCCCACCCAGCCTTCCCTGGCCCGTCTAACTTTTAACCCCTCACCTTTGAACCTTGACCTTTGCCACATCAACAGCTCATCCTCCTCCTCCTCCAGCAGCATGGCTTTCTCCTCCAGCATTGGGATGGGCTAGGACTCAGACTGGTCGGGACACCATCTGGTGTTTTATAGCACACACATGCAAAGACCATTACACACACCAAGAGAATGATTGCCAAAGCACACACTTTAAGCATACACACACACACACATGGGGGTAACTGTGGGGCAAGTGGTAGCGTCCCAACTCTACCAGTGCCTTCAGGGACCTGGGATCGATTCTGACCCAGGTCATTTCGCAATCCCACTCCCATCTCTCCTGCACTCATCTCCTGTCAATCTCTACTGTCCTATCTCAATAAAGGCAAAAAGCCCCCAAAATAAAACTTTAAAACAAATAATTTAAAAAAACATATGCACACATACTCTCCTAAACTGCGCCCATTCACTCATACAGGCACTTAGTGTTTGTACACCCACAACTTTACTCAGCCCACAATCACACCTCAACCTAAGCCTACAAACAGACAGGAAGTTGCCATGTCAGTGGTAGCTAGAGCCACCGAAGAAGCAAGAGGCCTCATAAAGGTCATGTTCCTTGTGGACTTGCAGTAATAGGGTCATCAATTCAGCTGTTAGTTCTGGACTTGTAGAGAAGTGAATAAACGTGTAACTCTACTCTTGGCCCTCATTCTCCACCTCACTGCATGTTCAGACACTCATTCTGACACAGGCACCCCCTCCCTCACAGAGGTGGCCTCCTCTGGCACGAGCCCTGACTCTTAATGTGAGCAGTGATAGAGGGAGCGTGACCACGCTAGACCATAAACACCAGCCTACTGAAAGCAGCTGCCTGCACACAGGAGGTTCACTTCGGATGGGACCTGAGATTTCACAATAGAGATTGAGATCACTCATCAGAGGAATCCGCGTGTGTGTGTGAGATAAACGAGAAACTGAATGTGTGTCCCGACCTTGTCTTTGTCAAGACAAAGCTCTGAGGGTAATTTCTCCCTCTCTGTCTGTTACCATGGTAGCCTTGCAGCCTCTCCACAACCCCTCTGTTGTCCCCATGCCACCCGTACAGTAAGAGGGCCTGGGAGGGGAGGGGAGGGGAGGGGGTGGCAAGCATAGGCTGCGTCAGCTGTGGATTCAACTCTATACCACCACCACTGCACCCGCCCTACCCCACCCAGTGCCCCCCCCCCCCCCTCCCCCTCCAAACACCCCACCCAACTGTGTGTGGGGGGACAACTTTGGCTTTTGGTAGCTTAGCTTCACGGCTTCTCTCTCTCTCTCTCTCCCCCCTGGACTATCTCTCTCTCCCTCTCTCGGTCTCTGGTTCTGTGGTTCTCTGCTGTCCTGCGCTGTGCTCACCGCCTGGGCTGTGCTGTAGACATCGTGGGCACGCTGCGGCCTGACGAGAAGGCCATCATGACCTATGTCTCCTGCTTCTATCACGCCTTCTCTGGCGCCCAGAAGGTGAGGAACCTCTTCTCTCTCTCTCCCTGCGCCACTCCTCCAGTGGGGGGCGCTGTGGAGGCCAGGGAGGACGCTGCCACAGGCTTCACGCTTTCACCTCCTTCCTTTCTATTTTGCCTCTCACTGAATATCGTAGGTTGATCTGCTGTGTTTCCTAATGGTGCTCTGTCAGTCTAAACGTGACGAGGACACCTGAATATTTTATTTTATTCACAAACCTGAAAGATAAGCCACAGATTATTTGACCCGTGAGACCTCTGGATCAACAGGCCTTACCCCAAAAAAATGTGTTATTATGATTTTGTGTCAAAAGCACGTTCAGCAGGCACAGCCCATAGTAAGCACAGCAGAACACCAGAATGTCAAATGATTCTTGTTTCTGAATTCATCATGGTACAAAATGTGTATTGTTTGAGGAGTTGGACAGTAATCTAGTTTTGAAATGCTTTCTGTTTCAGAATGTAGTTATAATCCATAGACAGCAGGAGGAAGTACATTAAAGCGGTACAGCACAAACTGGCTTTGACAGCCATGTTGCATTAGCATGCTTCTGAAAGCACAGTGTGTCTCATTTGTATAGCGGTAGCATCCACAGGGTTCGACTAACCATACAGTAGCTGTTGACCGCATGATGCACTGATCTGATATGCAAACGTTTTGGGATTGTTTTTTTATAACCCATGCTTGTGGTTTGGTGTATTGAGTGTGTGTGTGTGTGCGTGTTGACATAACGGGGAGTGTGCACACTTGAGGGAGGGTATGAATTGTCAGTGAGTGTATCAGTATGCATGGTCCAATGGCTACTGCCTCACCTTCATGCGTCATGCTCAGGAAGGATTAAGTGTGTGTTGCTAGCTCACTGTATGCCATCTTTAGACCTGGGTTGTGTGGAAACTCCCGTAACAAAGACCACACATGCAAATGCTTTGCTTGAACTGCCTGTCATAAATCCCATTTGGTTTTTTGTAAGTTCCTGTCAGTCTGCCCAAAGGATTCCCCAGCAGTACAAACAAGGCCTCCACTGCTGGCAAGCCGAGAGAGCCCTCCGTGGTCAGGTCGTTGTGCAGTCTACGCATATGATTGCAGTTAATGAGGGATGGCTGGGGATTGGGGCATGACTGGGCCTGCCGTTGGTTGGGCTTATGACAGACCGTTCAAGTGAAGCATTGTCTCATGTTCTTTGTGGTGTCCAGTGCTCTTCTGTCATACCTTATGAAGAGATGATTAGGAAAGATTTTGGCTTGTAGATTATTCACACTTAAGTTTCATTAGTGTGCGTTGTTGTGACCTGGGTTTTATGATTTATGTAATTACACAAGTATTGGGTTCTTCAATGGCAATTCTGATGCATTTTGACAAGTGAACAAACAAGTGGCCTTTGGCCGTCGTCCTCACGTGTGTAAAATAGCATCTCAGAAATGGGTTCTATACATGAGATATATGTTATGTGATTTAACTGTTTCCCTCGTGCTGACTGATTATCATTTGTGATAGGCTGAAACGGCAGCAAATAGGATCTGCAAGGTCCTGGCTGTCAATCAGGAGAATGAACATCTGATGGAGGACTATGAGAAACTGGCCAGTGATGTGAGTTCATTTCTGACTTTGCTGTTGATGATTTGGTTTTCTTGATCACTTAGCTCACCTTTTGTGTCGGCACCTTTGGGACCGACTGTAGGCTTTTTGTTTTTCAAATATGGAACTCAATGGAATGTCCATTCCACTCTGTTTTTAGCCAAAGAGCAACACATTTTCACAATGAACACCAAAATTATCTTGTACATTTTTTTTTCCCTCTTTTTTTTTTTTTTTAACCTCCCCCCCTTATTCTAGCTGCTGGAGTGGATCCGCAGGACCATCCCCTGGCTGGAGAACCGCGCCCCAGAGAAGACCATGACTGAGATGCAGCAGAAGCTGGAGGACTTCCGGGACTACCGCCGCACGCACAAGCCCCCCAAGGTGCAGGAGAAGTGCCAGCTGGAGATCAACTTCAACACGCTGCAGACCAAGCTGCGCCTGAGCAACCGGCCCGCCTTCATGCCCTCTGAGGGCCGCATGGTGTCGGTGAGTGCCTCCGCCGCACACCATCCCATTAGCACACTCTGCTTAATCATGTGTGCCAGTGGGCTTGGCCAGAAGGACTTTCCACTGAGTAACATCTACCTGCATGAATAAACCAGTGGGGTTTGATAATAATCATTGCAATATGACTCATTTCAAATGTACCATGTGGTCTGTCCTGGAGTGAAGCAGCAGTCCCTTCTTCCTCTTGGCGAGCTGTTGTTTGCCCTGATGAGAGGGTCGATCCTGAGCCACTGTTCATGTGCTACACCTGCAGGATATCAATGGATCCTGGCACAAGCTGGAGGGAGCCGAGAAGGGCTACGAGGAGTGGCTCCTCAATGAGATCCGCCGCTTGGAGAGGCTAGACCACTTGGCTGAGAAGTTCCGTCAGAAAGCCACCATCCACGAGTCCTGGACCGATGGTGAGGCTAAGTCTGAGCATTTCACCATCTGTTCTGTAGCCATTAGGTTTTCCATGTCGGTCTCATGTCAAGTCCCCTCAAAACCTCTAAACAGTCGTTTGTATGGGCCATATGGGGTGTCTAGGTAAGGAGGCGATGTTGACCCAGAAGGACTTTGAGACGGCCACCCTGTCCGAGGTGAAGGCTCTGCTAAAGAAACACGAGGCCTTTGAGAGTGACCTGGCTGCACACCAGGACCGCGTGGAGCAGATTGCCGCCATCGCCCAGGAGCTCAAGTAAGAGTGAGGGAGGATGAGTAAAAGGGAGGCAAAAATGGATGGATGGATGGATGGTGGAAGGGAGGGATGGAGAAATGGTGGAAGGGAGGGATGGAGACTAGTTGTGGAGGTGTGAATCCATGTTGTATTGAATACTCTCCCTCCTGCTGTACAGTGAGCTGGACTACTACGACTCCCCGAGTGTGAATGCACGCTGCCAGAAGATCTGCGAGCAGTGGGATATCCTGGGATCTCTCACACAGAATCGCAGAGAGGCTCTGGAAGTAAGACTCGCTTACCTCTGTTCCATATATATGCACACGCACACACACACACACACACACCAACCATTTCCCAGATTCTCCCACCACACCCACACTGCCTCTCAATCAGGATGAGTTTCAATAGGTACCCCCTCATGGTAATAATATTACATGCAATACATACCCATTCTATTCTCCCCATTGAAAAACTGAGTTGGCACATTGTGATGACACGTTCAGCCCTAATGAAGTTGAAGACCCACTCACGCTTCCTCGCTCTCCCACAAACAGCGGACAGAGAAGCAGTTGGAGTCCATTGATGAACTGTACCTTGAGTACGCTAAACGGGCGGCACCTTTCAACAACTGGATGGAGGGAGCCATGGAGGACCTGCAGGACATGTTCATCGTGCACAACATCGAGGAGATCCAGGTGCGGTCTGTGTTTTTAGCCCCATTTCCTGAAATGGTGCACTGCCCTACATAGAATCATACTGGCCTCAAGAGGCTACAGAGAGAGTTTGATCGAGCCCTGTGTGGAAAAGAGAGCAATCTATGGCTTATAAATGTGTTTCAACTGCTGGAGTTGGCAGGCAGGTGGCCTGGATAATCACTTCAGTATTATCAGATAGATTTGGGTTCTGAGTCACAGCAACTGCGTAGAGGAAAATCAGTGCCCTGAGATTGACCGACTTCTTTCTGTTTGGCTCTCTGTCCCTTGATTCCTTCCTCATCCATAGGGTTTGATTACAGCTCATGAGCAGTTTAAATCCACTCTCCCTGAGGCCAACAAGGAGCGGGAGGCCATCCAGGCCATTCAGGCTGAGGTGCAAAAGATAGCTCAGTACAACGGCATCAAGCTGGCCGGAGCCAATCCCTACACTTCCATCACTCCCGAGAGCATTGACAACAAATGGGACAAGGTAAGTGTGTTTGATGTTGAGGAGGGGGGGGGGGACTTGTTAGAAGTAATTGCTTAACTGAACATCCCAAGTTAATCCCGACCAGTACAGGCTACCAATGAGGTTTTGCTGACTCTGACGCCCTCTTGTGTTTGATATGTGAAGGTGGAGCAGCTGGTGCCTCAGCGTGACCAGGCTCTCCAGGAGGAGCTTGCCCGCCAGCAGTCTAATGATCACCTGCGGCGCCAGTTTGCCACCCAGGCAAATGTTGTTGGACCATGGATCCAGAACAAGATGGAGGTGAAGTAGCTCCTCTCACAACTTCCCTCATACATATATATAGATTGCTGTAGCTTTGTTATGTATGTATGTATGTATGTGTGTATGTGCAAATGAAAATTGATCAAACATAAATGTGTGTGTTGTAGGAGATTGGACGGATATCCATTGAGATGAATGGAACCCTGGAGGATCAGCTGACCAACCTGAGGGAGTATGAGCAGCGTATCATCGAGTACAAGCCCAACATCGACCAGCTGGAGGGAGACCACCAGCTCATCCAGGAGGCCCTCATCTTTGACAACAAATACACCTCCTACACCATGGAGGTACATCACTGGGTCTCTCTTCATTCAGCTCTGCCCTTTCCCACACTTGTATCCTATCCTTTCAGTTCCTCTGTGTACGTTTTAACTGAGTCCGTTTTTGGCGCAGCACCTGCGGGTGGGCTGGGAGCAACTGCTGACTACGATTGCACGCACCATCAACGAGATTGAGAACCAGATCCTCACCCGTGATGCCAAGGGTATCAGCCAGGAACAGCTGCATGAGTACCGCACCTCCTTCAACCACTTTGATAAGGTCAGGAGAGCCATCAGTAGCCTGTGTGTGTGTGTGTGTGTGTGTGTGTGTGTGTGTGTGATTTTTTTTTGAGGGGATGGAGAGTGTGGAAAATGTACTGGCTACTCCAGGTTAACTTCACTTGGAACTACAGATTGTGTGACCATCAGTTAATGTGATGAGTAGCTTTTGTATGCCTCAAATATTTGACCAAGTGGTTTGTTCATGTAGCTGAAGCTAAAGAAAGGCACAAATGACATGTAGATCAAAGGGTTGTTTCCCTGGTAGCTTACATACTGATACAAATAGTGTACTCTGTCACTTTTGAAATGTAAATAAGTGTTTGTATGTGTCAGTAAAATGATGATCAATGAGAAGGTCCTTGATTAAATGCATGACATTTGACTGTGCTGGGGAGCATTATCATAAACCCATTAGAGCTAAGCTCACTAGCAAATGCAATGACTGATGAGATACCTGACACAGCTGGTGTTCCATTCAATCCTTCACCTGTTCCATCGCCTGCACATGCCATCATCACTGCACCATCGTGTGCACCTGCATAGAACAAGCTGAGCTCAGGTCGCATACCATTCGAGTGCCTGAGATCCCTGCATGTTTATTGTTTTCACATTCAGACAGAAAAGTACTTCATGGTGTGGTTGTTGGACAGCTACTGAGCAGAATGTTTACCCATCATAGGGATCCAAGTGTCACCTTGTGTTGCCTGATGGCTTCCCATTAGTTCTTTGTTCAGTGGTTAACATCCCATTGTTTGTCTCCATCTTCCATGGGAACTTCATCTCTGTGCATGCTGTGATGTCATCTGATCACCTGACCACCTTCATTAATCATCCCCTGAACACTGCTGCTCTCCCCCATCTCATGATTGGTACATCACCTCCCTGGTCCATCCCTTCTGCCCTCTGCCTCTCACTCATTGGTTGGTTGGCTGGAATGACTCCAGGACCACAGTGGTGCTCTGATGGCAGAGGAGTTCAAGGCCTGCCTGATCAGCCTGGGCTACGACGTGGAGAACGACAAACAGGTATTGTATGGAGCTGATTCCTGCTCCTCAGGGGCACCTAGCTGCATGCTGCTGCCCCCTTGCTCTCGCCGCACTCACACACATGCCCTGGCTCCTGCTCCACCTGCTGGTCAACTGGGGTATGGCACGCAGTGGTGGCGCTTTTCTTTTAACTCTGCTGTTTTTTTTCCCCCTTCTCACTCTCCACTTCATCTCAACACACTCCTGGTTTTACTTCTCCAACACCAACTATCTCCTCTATTATTACTTTTTCTCTCCATTCCTCTTGCTTGCCTTCTGTCCATACCCCTCTCCCCCTCCCCTCTCCTGTGCATCCCTCGCTCCATGCGTTAACAGAAGCGCACAGGGATGATGGACGCCGACGATTTCCGCGCCCTGCTGATAGCCACCGGCAACAGCCTGGTATTGCTGCTACTATCCTCTGCCTCTCTCACTCTGTCTTTCCCTCTCTTGCTCTGCTAAATCTTACTTTTAATGCTGCTTACACTTTATTATTTGATGGAAGTCCAAATAATCTCTTTATGAATCCTCCTGTGTGCTGTTTCTTGATTTGTAGGGTGAGGCTGAGTTTACCCGCATCATGGGCATCGTGGACCCCAACAACAGCGGAGCAGTCACTTTCCAGGCCTTTATTGATTTCATGTCCAGAGAGACCACTGACACAGACACGGCCGACCAGGTTATCGCCTCCTTCAAGATTCTGGCTGGCGACAAGGTAAACACACTGTGTGTGTGTGTGTGTGTGTGTGTGTGTGTGTGTGTGTGTGTGTGTGTGTGTGTGTGTGTGTGTGTGTGTGTGTGTGTGTGTGTGTGTGTGTGTGTGTGTGTGTGTGTGTGTGTCCGAGGATGTGTGCTCATTCACTGGGCCAGGGCTAAACATACCTAATGACCTAAAGGCATAAATACCTGCACATTTCTTCAATGCTCCTGTATTTAATTATCAGAAATGTTGAGGTTTTGTTAGGCTTTTACTAAGATTTCCATTTAGTACATCAATTTCCATAAACTAAAATGAAATACTGGATTCCCTCCAATATTAAAGGTTTAACATAATATAGTAATACAATTATACTTGTTCAGTTGTGGTACTCTGGTAAACCGCAAAGTATTGGGCTACATGTGACCCTATCTCTTTGTGGCAGCACCTATCTGGAGACAACTTGCAATTGTATCTTGGTGTGGTCAAAGCTAGAGAAACCATATACATGTTGAGTGTTATAATCCAAAACTATTGAGAGTGCACAGTTCCTTGATCTATACTTATAACCCCACAGAACTTCATCACGGCTGAGGAGCTGAGGAGAGAGCTGCCCCCTGACCAGGCAGAGTACTGCATTGCCCGCATGGCTCCCTACGCGGGCCCAGACGCCACCCCAGGAGCCCTGGACTACATGTCCTTCTCCACCGCACTCTACGGAGAGAGTGACCTCTAAAAGCACACGCGGGCGCCACAATCAGACACCAGCTGGGGATGGGGTGGGGTGGGAGACGGGGAAGGGAGACGGGGATGCTTTCCAAGGCTTGTCATGCTCAGAGCAGTTTGGGTTCTGGGTTCAGCAGTAGCTGCATATTTTAATATTTTTTTGTTGTCGTTTGTTTGTGTGTTTGGAGGGAAGGGAGGGAAGTGGCGTTAGGGGAGGGGCCTAAGCAAATTTGGCAGATATAGATCTGGAGATGTGCAAGGTTTAGACAAAAACAAACAGAATGATTTATGGATGGAGAATTATGGAGTGCATTAAATGTCCGCTGCCCCTCTCGCAACCAAATTTGCTGGAGAAGTGGAACTCGGACATTTAACCTCAACCTTTTCATTTTTTTTTTCTCCTGATTTATTTTTATTTTTAAAAAAAGCTTACCTCCAGCAAATGTGAGTTAACGGGTTAAGTGCTGTACATACTTATTTTTTTTCCAGTATGCAAACTACATTCAGATAACACACGGCAAGCTTGTAGGGCTTCTGGATGATCATAAAGATAAAAACATTATGAAATAGTGAAATAAATACAGCAGTTTCATTTTTGCAGAGTACTGTAGATAGGTTTGCATTAAGGCTAAGTTTAAATTCTGATCTCCTGTAGAACCTTTTTCTTATGACTGTTGAATGGTACACATGCGTGGGAATGCCTAAGACCTCTGAAATGCCTCGGAGCGTCAATCCATACTAAACACCTTCTGCTGGCTTTTGACTTCAGTTGACTAAAGTTTTACAGAATCCCTCCCCTAACCCTTTCCCTCCTCCTTTGTCATAAGTTAACATCTGGTTCATCCATGACACCTAACCATCCGTGATGGAGTAGTGAATGTCCATGTATGTCGGCATCAACAAGCTAAGGAAATGATTCTGGCACTGAAAGATGGATTAGACTAAGTAACCCCTCCTGCCTTAAACGCAATGGTGAGAGACAGTCACCACACCACCACTTGAGAAGGTGGGGAGAGTGAAAGAAAAGCAAAGCTTCAAAAGTAATGTGCCTGGTAGTGGCTGAGGCCCTGGTCTGTCTGTCTATCTCTTTCTGCCTCCCTCCCTCCATCAGACTCGTTATCCCCCACACAAAAGGCCACAGGCAGAGGGAGGGAAGGAGAGACAAGAAGGGGCCAAGTTTTAACATTCCATATTGTCTTAAAGAAAGGATATTACTGTACTCCGATCTATGCAATCATATATATATACAATGTAAACCATGTTCTGAGGGGGAAATTGAAAGAATTGAGCGGTCATCTGATTGGTCTAATATGTTCAAAATGATTTCCTGTAATATCTGAGGGAAGGGGTTGGAGAGGTTTGGAAGCAGAAAGGGAGAGAAAGAGGAGTAAAGGAGAGGTGGTGGCGATGTTTGGAGGGAGAAAGGGAGAGAAAGAGGAGGAGAGGAAGACATGGACTAAAAGCCTGTTCTATTTTCTGCCAGGTTGGAAAGCATTGAACTTAAAAAAAATTGTGATTTTCTTCATTTTTGTACTCTTTAATATCAAACCTGATCTGCTGTACTGGTTTGTTTGCTAAGAAACAAATGAAACCTGCTTTCTGTCAAGTGAATTTCACATGCACACATAAAGTTTCCTTATAAAATATTACCACTTGAATTTTGTCTGTCAGAGTCTCTTGCCTTTTTTAACATTATCAATAGGGTAATATGACTTAAATTATAGAATATAATATCACTTGCACTCTGAGAGGTTGGACGATGTACATATGTGGATCTAGATAGCACACACACACGAGTACTGGTTTGATTCATTTGGTTTGGTGTTTACTGCTGTAACAATGTAGCCTACACGGATTATCACCTTTTTTATGCTATAAACTAACTCCTCGTCCTGAACCTCAGCGTAGAGCAAGTTTATCACGCCAAACAGGCTGACAACATTGGTTATGCCTTTTATGTATGTTAGATGTATGTATGATTAAAGTGCCTGCTAAATGAATAACAAGCAAAAGGCATCTCCTGTTGAAAATGCAATGAGGTCATGTCCACTAGTGAGAGTTATTGTTCTAAAATGGCCTCCTGTTGTGCAATCTATCAGTCTACAGGATATGATACCATGTCATACAAAGATGTGAAGTAACTCAAAAATAAGGAATCAATTGTAAGAAATATCATGTAAGACTCATCTAAAGGTGGTCTGTGATTGTAGTCTTTTTGAATGTACATTTGAAAACGTTTATTTTGAGATCAAATTTCAGTATAGATTGTAGAGTAGCAGTGTATGGGTACACAGATACATCACTTCGTCTACACGAAGTCCCTGTGAACAAACTCACTATTTATAATAAATATATGATGTATACCACTGTAACTGCAATGAAAACACTGTTGTTTAAATTGATTGTGAATATACTGATATATTAGCATATGTTTGACGGGAAAAAATGTATCCATCAAATATGAATGTCCAATACATTGACTATGTTATAAAATACTTATTTTAACTTGAAATAATGCGCTTGAAACATTGTTTATGTCTGGGTCATCCTGGAGAATTTAGAACATTTCCAGAATAGCATCAACAGTTTTAGGATCCTACCTTTAAAATGGATGATCCCTCGGTAGCCTACTAAAGGAATTAATTCAGTGGTGTTGGTGGAGTGACAAGTGAGAGAATCTTTTCCTGCCGTAGGATGACCCAGAATCCTCATCCCTTCTAGAGAACCACAACCGATCTCCTATACAAGTGACAAAAACAAAAAACTTGCTGGCTAAAAGTCGGCCTAAATAGTTCCACAAAAAACCCTGGTACCACTGCTTGCAATCGATACAGATATGGCACAAAGTGCCTATGCTTATTTCAAACACCTCTAAATCCCGTAAAAACAGGATTTGGAAAAATATCAAGTGAATTACACTTTGTATGGCTTAAAAAAAAACAAATATGAACGACATGGTTTTTAATTCTTGATTATCTACTTGGCCAACTGGCCTTTGTCATGTTATCCATCCATATTTCAATCCATTTTATAATTTGGCAAGATAAATGAAACATAATTCAAGATGAGCCTACTGTCTCTGTCGTCTTCTGACCTAGCCAGTTTATAATTTACTTGTCAAACGCATGCATGGTTCTTGGTTTCAATGTGTCCAACAAGAGTCTTCTCATCTGTTATTATAATGCAACTGTATGCCTGCTGCTGAAGTGGGTGGGGGTCTAATAGGCCTATAGAGACCGTAGCGTTTAGAGATGGTTTGGTGAGGGACCGGTGGAGTAGTACAGAGAACAGTCGAACCCGCTCCTGAGCCTTCAGAAAGTTTTTAAGTTTTAAGAGTGTGGACGACGTCTCTCCCGCACTATACCTGTGCACAGATCAACATCCGTTGACGACATGAAAAAGTAAGCGTGTACCACTCGGTCATAGTGATCATTTGTTACTTGCAGAACTCGACTCGAACGCTGGCTGTGGCTGTACGGCGCGTTGCTCCACGTTTCGCGTCCTGGACTAAAGAGAACGCCCTCTCCACCACTGAACCCCGCGCGTGGGCTGTGGCGGCGGGAACCATGTTGGCGCTTACCTTCACCTGTCGCGTGCTCCTCCTTGCCCTTGTGACAGATACTGTCCAGTCAGTTGACAAGTCCCAGGTAGGTCCTGCGATTCCTGTGTAACTGAATATACGCGGATGCACAGTGAGGGTAGCCGTTTACTATCGACACAGATTCTTATTCGAATATAGCCTCTATGAAGTGCTTTGACATAGGCTACTCATACTTTATTTATAGACCACATTTGCGCAATAGCTGAAATATTTTAGGCATGTACTGGCTTATCAAATACATTTATAAAGACTATAAAGGTTCTATTAATATTTGCATAATGAGTTGTTGTCACTGAATCTAACTGTACCTTTGTAACCCTAACCATGGCTGTTTTGCATACATTTATCAATGAACAGTTGCACTCATTTAATTTGTGGTAGCCTATATGTTTACTCTGTGATGACAAATTATTCATTACCACTAAATGATTTGTCCATTGAGCATTTATGCACACAAACTAGTTTTTCACCATTGATTGCGAGTTTCGTTGATTGTGGTGGACAGGTGAAAATATTAAATCCCAGTGATGGCTTTTAGAGGGTAGCCCATTGAGTCCCAGCTGGCAATCCTCTTCAGGGATGTAGGGTGGTGCCTGACATGATCTTCATAGAGAGCTGGCACTATGTGCTGTAGACAAGCACTGGTCAACTAGACTTGACCACAGGCAAAATAACTCTCAAAGGAAAATATTTAACTTTCATTCTGTTCTAGAGCCTAAAACTATCGTGTGTGTGTGTAGATGTTCGAGTACAAGATCTGTGCGTTTGTGTGTCCTTTAGAATCTATGTGCATCAAGTATTATTAATGTATGAGCCATGTGATTTAATCCAAACCAGTTCATAAAAGTGCACCTGTTTACTGGCTGCTTGTGTCGAGGCTGGCAGTGTTTGACCATGACGAAGTGCACATTTTTCCATTGAGTGTGAGAGGCTAGATATTGCTAGACAAACTCTTCTCTCAAAAAAGCGGTTCATTGCTTTACTGCACTGATGAGGAGGGGGTAGAGCTTATATAAACATAAAAATATATATACATTTAATGTGTAAGTATGCAAGCCGTTCACCAGTGTTGCGCAGCCTCAACCTAAACATCATATTTCATCACCTGAGGGTACTCTCTTGAAATATTTTTATATTTTCCTTAGCGGTTGTAAAGTCAGTCAGTTTGGTATGGGTTGGCCTGAAAACACTGAAGCCTTGTTCTCTTACAATCAGAACACTGATTTAAGAAAAGCTGTGCTGCGCACATTGTGGTTCGTCTCACTGGTGTTGACCAGCTCAGTCTACAGCCAACCAAGGTTGACGAACATAGTGAGCTCAACCCTGTCACTTGTTCTGAAATATGTCTTCCATCTCATTTCTACTCTGTGACATTTTGTGGAAAAATGAACGGTGAACTCATCGAAAGAACATTTTGTTTCTCTCCACATCGTAAACAATCAAGTAAAGAGGGAGTACCCCCATCCGTCTCAGACAGTTCATTCAGACTTTTTCTCCTCACGGAGAATTTATATAAACACTGCAATGTAAACCATCCCTGGCTGAACCTCTTTTGGAGTGAGAAACAGTCAAACAAAGAACCAATGGACGTAGACAAAGACCTTTTGAAGATAACCCCAGGAGGATGGCTGCATGCATCGAGTAAGGAAGGAACAATTGAGTGTGTGAATGTATAGGCCTGCAAAGAGGTGTGTCTCTGAGGTGTGTTGCGGATGTCAAAGTCCACATCAAGACCAGATGTAAACGTATGTGGATATTCTTTCATCTTTGTGGATATTTGTTGCTACAGTTTTAAACCCTGGTCAGTTCATTATACCAAATAAATGTGTAGATAAATGTGGCATGTGACTAAACAAATACTGGTCTAGGTGGGACCCCAAATGTGCACTTTATATGTCTGCGTGTGTGTTCATGTATGTATGTTCACTGTATATGTCTGCGTGTGTGTTCATGTATGTATGTTCACTTCTAGGTCTGCGTGTGTGTTCATGTATGTATGTTCACTTTATATGTCTGCATGTGTGTTAATGTATGTATGTTCTCACAAGTGTGTCCAGGCTTATGAAGGGGAGTGTGTGTATATGTATTTATGTGTGTGTATGCTCATGTGCCTATGAGTAGAAGGTGTCTGTGCTGCTGTTTGTGCATGTTGATGAGCCTAAGCATTGCATGCATGTAAAGGTCTCTGTGTGTGTGTGTGTGTGTGTGTGTGTGTGTGTGTGTGGTAGGGGGGCGGGGGGGGATCTGGCTGCAAGTGAGGTGACTGGCCCTGAGAGCATATGTTAGCAATTTAACACATGTGGGCGTACGGGCCGCCATCCGAGAGGTTGTCTCTCTCTGCCTCTCTGGCAAGCGTGCTCATTAGAGAGACGAACACACGGTCCTATTTTTCCCAGAGAAGCCCAAGTGAACCTCTCTCAAGGACATTCCTTCTGCCAGCAGCCAGTGGGGAAATAGAGCACTGTAGTCTATGAGATGCTTGCCTTGACTTTTCTACGGAAAAAAAACGTGAGGTTCTGTATCCAGAAACATTTGTCTTACGGCAGCTCATGCAATGTCAAGGATTCAGTCCTCTGTTTAGTTTTAGATCTTGGAAGGGAGTTGGGTTCATTTATTACCTCCCTTAGCTCAATAGGTTCCACCAAGATATTTTCACATCCAAGCTTGGGAGATGCAGGATGAACAGCAGGTCTTGCTGCTTAGTCAGTCAAGCATGGCAATGCCAGAGAAACTGAATAGTAATATTCTACCTAAGAGGAACAGCCAAAGCCCTGGTACTGCATCAAATACTATATATAGCTAGTGCTATACTCTGATTGCTGTAGCCTTAGGGATATCAATGTGCTGTATTTCTGCTGGATATCTCTCTTTTGTTGATGTGTCCTTGACTTTCTGATTTTCAGATAGAGACTACTCTGAGGCTTCAGCAGAGAGCTTTCCCTTCTTCAGGATGTTTAACAAACATGCTAGGTTTTAGACTGCAGTCCTCCTTTTATGATGCCCATTACACTGAGAGGATGACATTACATCCCACTAAAACCACAACAATTGTGTGTGGATTTGTTCTAGAGAGAGAGAGAGAGAGAAAAAAGAGTGTGTGTGTGTGTGTGTGTGTGTGTGTGTGTGTGTGTGTGTGTGTGTGTGTGTGTGTGTGTGTGTGTGTGTGTGTGTGTGTGTGTGTGTGTGTGTGTGTGTGTGTGTGTGTGTGTGTGTGTGTGTGTGTGTGTAAAAGAGTGTGTGTGACCTGAATTCTGGGGATTCTGGGACATTACTGTGTTTTTCCTCCTTTCCCTAACAGCAGTGGGCTGAAGTGTAAGCCTCTTCATTAGCACTGTTTATTTGTTGAGCTGCTTATAGAAGCCAGCAGCACCCTGTAGAGAGCCTAGCATACTCCCAGACATAGACATGCACATATAGTTTACTGTACTCAGCTAAGCCTACACTCCATCACTTTCCTTCTGTCTCCCACTATCACTCCCCTTCCCTCTTTCTGACAGCTCCCCTTTGTCTCTCTTTCTGTCTTCCATTCATTTGTTTCCTTCTCTCTCACTATGTTACTAACTTGTTCTTTTCATCCTTGTATGAATTCCTTCTATAATATCCATCACTATCCCATCTATTCACTTTGAAGAAACCACATCAATATTAATTTATTTATGCCCAATTCAGACAGCAGTTTCTAACTTGTCAAGCTCCCACCCTAATCCTGTGTGTATCCAGCTGCTTTTGCAATCTGGGTACCCTCGACTCTTGCAAATCCTGGATAAAGCTTCAGTCAACCAGTCTTTAAAGGTATAACAGGCTCATTGTGTGTTCCACCACAGTTCCTGATCACGGAGAACATGTGGCCACGCGGATGTGTGCTGGACTGCACCAGGGGGCGCCACCGGTCTGTATGTGGAAGCAATGGCCGCCTGTACAAGTCCCTGTGTACGTTCCAGAGAGCCCAGTGCATCAACACTCAGCTGAAGACTTCACCACGGGCCCACTGCATGGGTCAGTGACTGACTTCATAGGATCCATCTGGGTCTCAATCCAAATCACCTTCCCCTGTTCTCTTGGAGAGCCTGATGTTGTATGTGCCTCAGCCAGGTTACTGATATCAGATAGAGAGGAAAAAAGTAGAAGTTGTCACCAGATATTTAATCTACTTCTGAGTAAAATTATAGATCACAAAAACTAAAAGCAGCGTTTGTTTTAATGTGACGGCCCTGAAGTGTTATTCATGTGTATGTGTTCACAGATCCACTCAGGTCCAAGT